>NC_056709.1:6116281-6148179 GCF_018831695.1 Puntigrus tetrazona
TAAAAGGAAGTTTTATGACTTCAGCTGAAATGGAGTTTTCTAAACGTGGTCGCAATAACTACTAAGCGATAAGATCAAATGAGGCCATACATCCTCTCTGTTCTCTGAGACAGAGTCAACTACTAAGCTGAATAAAATCAAATAAGGGTTCACTAATCATCTCACTATTTGGCGTCCTTTAAATGTTGTTTTGAGAGAGAAAAGGTTTATCGGTCTGAGACAGAGTGTTAGTTATGTACAAATCTAACACGTTAAACAGTCCATTTCCAGCCGAAGGCTAAAGCGAATTAAAAAGGGCCACATCCATTGACATGAATAAAGAAATTACTCTGATTCGACTAATCACGTGGTCACGTGATGACGCTGGCGATCAAACAAACTAAGACTTCTAAAAGTTGCTTTGACACGAACAAAATTAAATAAAATCTTTGAAGCGTGTTCATAAATCGTAAAACTACTCCACGCTCAACGTGATCACTCCAAACTGTGTCTCTTTGTTTATTTAAAAGGAAGTTTTTATGACTTCAGCTGAAATGGAGTTTTCAACGTGGTCGCTGTGCGATACTGATACCCCCTGTTCTCCTAACTACTAAAGCGAATAAGATCAAATATGGGCCACTACATCCACTCTCCTTTAAATGGAGAGAGAAAAGGTTTACGGTCTGAGACAGAGTGTTAGTAATGTACAACGAACACGTTAAACAGTCCATTTCAGCTGAAGGCTTATAAAAAAACATCCATTGACATAGAATAAAGAAACTCGTTCTGGACTAATCACGTGGTCACGTGATGACGTGCATCAAACAAACTAAGACTTCTAAAAAGGGACACGAACAAAATTAAATAAATTCTTTGAAGCGTGTTCATAAATCGTAAAACTACTCCATCGCTCAACGTGATCACTCCAAACTGTGTCTCTTTGTTTATTTAAAAGGAAGTTTTTATGACTTCAGCTGAAATGGAGTTTTCAACGTCGCTGTGCGATACTGATACCTGTTCTCCGAACTACTAAGCGAATAAGATCAAATAAGGGCCACCACATCCACTCTCCTTTAAATGGAGAGAAAAGGTTTACCGGTCTGAGACAGAGTGTTAGTAATGTACAAACGAACACGTTAAACAGTCCATTTCAGCTGAAGGCGATAAAAAACATCCATTGACATGAATAAAGAAACTCCGCTTCGGACTAATCACGTGATCACGTGATGACGTGTCAAACAAAGACTTCTAAAGTTGTTTGACACGAACAAAATTAAAATAAAATCTTTGAAGCGTGTTCATAAATCGTAAAACTACTCCACGCTCAACGTGATCATTCCAAACTGTGTCTCTTTGTTTATTTAAAAGGAAGTTTTTATGACTTCAGCTGAAATGGAGTTTTCAACGTGGTCGCTGTGCGATACTGATACCCTGTTCTCCAACTACTAAGCGAATAAAATCAAATAAGGGCCACCACATCCACTCTCCTTTAAATGGAGAGAGAGAAAAGGTTTACCGGTCTGAGACAGAGTGTTAGTAATGTACAACGAACACGTTAAACAGTCCATTTCCAGCTGAAGGCGATAAAAACATCCATTGACATGAATAAAGAAACTCCGTTCGGACTAATCACGTGGTCACGTGATGACGTCAAACAAACTAAGACTTCTAAAAAGTTGTTTGACACGAACAAAATTAAATAAAATCTTTGAAGCGTGTTCATAAATCGTAAAACTACTCCACGCTCAACGTGATCATTCCAAACTGTGTCTCTTTGTTTATTTAAAAGGAAGTTTTATGACTTCAGCTGAAATGGAGTTTTCAACGTGGTCGCTGTGCGATACTGATACCCTGTTCTCCGAACTACTAAGCTTTAATAAGATCAAATAAGGGCCACTACATCCACTCTCCTTTAAATGGAGAGAGAAAAGGTTTACCGGTCTGAGACAGAGTGTTAGTAATGTACAACGAACACGTTAAACAGTCCATTTCCAGCTGAAGGCGATAAAAACATCCATTGACATGAATAAAGAAACTCTGTTCGACTAATCACGTGATCACGTGATGACGTGTCAAACAAAGACTTCTAAAAAGTTGTTTGACACGAACAAAATTAAATAAAATCTTTGAAGCGTGTTCATAAATCGTGAAACTACTCCACGCTCAACGTGATCATTCCAAACTGTGTCTCTTTGTTTATTTAAAAGGAAGTTTTTATGACTTCAGCTGAAATGGAGTTTTCAACGTGGTCGCTGTGCGATACTGATACCCTGTTCTCCGAACTACTAAGCGAATAAGATCAAATAAGGGCCACTACATCCACTCTCCTTTAAATGGAGAGAGAAAAGGTTTACCGGTCTGAGACAGAGTGTTAGTAATGTACAACGAACACGTTAAACAGTCCATTTCAGCTGAAGGCGATAAAAACATCCATTGACATGAATAAAGAAACTCCGTTCGACTAATCACGTGGTCACGTGATGACGTGTCAAACAAAGACTTCTAAAAGTTGTTTGACACGAACAAAATTAAATAAAATCTTTGAAGCGTGTTCATAAATCGTAAAAACTACTCCACGCTCAACGTGATCATTCCAAACTGTGTCTCTTTTGTTTATTTAAAAGGAAGTTTTATGACTTCAGCTGAAATGGAGTTTTCAACGTGGTCGCTGTGCGATACTGATACCCTGTTCTCCGAACTACTAAGCGAATAAAATCAAATAAGGGCTACTACATCCACTCTCCTTTAAATGGAGAGAGAAAAGGTTTATCGGTCTGAGACAGAGTGTTAGTTATGTACAACGAACACGTTAAACAGTCCATTTCAGCTGAAGGCGATAAAAACATCCATTGACATGAATAAAGAAACTCCGTTCGACTAATCACGTGGTCACGTGATGACGTGTCAAACAAACTAAGACTTCTAAAAAGTTGTTTGACACGAACAAAATATAAATAAAATCTTTGAAGCGTGTTCATAAATCGTAAAACTACTCCACGCTCAACGTGATCACCCAAACTGTGTCTCTTTGTTTATTTAAAAGGAAGTTTTATGACTTCAGCTGAAATGGAGTTTTCAACGTGGTCGCTGTGCGATACTGATACCCTGTTCTCCGAACTACTAAGCTTAATAAGATCAAATAAGGGCCACTACATCCACTCTCCTTTAAATGGAGAGAGAAAAGGTTTACTGGTCTGAGACAGAGTGTTAGTAATGTACAACGAACACGTTAAACAGTCCATTTCAGCTGAAGGCGATAAAAACATCCATTGACATGAATAAAGAAACTCCGTTCGACTAATCACGTGGTCACGTGATGACGTGTCAAACAAACTAAGACTTCTAAAAGTTGTTTGACACGAACAAAATTAAATAAAATCTTTGAAGCGTGTTCATAAATCGTAAACTACTCCACGCTCAACGTGATCATTCCAAACTGTGTCTCTTTGTTTATTTAAAAGGAAGTTTTTATGACTTCAGCTGAAATGGAGTTTTCAACGTGGTCGCTGCGCGATACTGATACCCTGTTCTCCGAACTACTAAGCGAATAAAATCAAATAAGGGCCACCACATCCACTCTCCTTTAAATGGAGAGAGAAAAGGTTTATCGGTCTGAGACAGAGTGTTAGTAATGTACAACGAACACGTTAAACAGTCCATTTCCAGCTGAAGGCGATAAAAACATCCATTGACATGAATAAAGAAACTCCGTTTCGACTAATCACGTGGTCACGTGATGACGTGTCAAACAAACTAAGACTTCTAAAAGTTGTTTGACACGAACGAACAAAATATAATTAAAATCTTTGAAGCGTGTTCATAAATCGTAAAACTACTCCACGCTCAACGTGATCATTCCAAACTGTGTCTCTTTGTTTATTTAAAAGGAAGTTTTTATGACTTCAGCTGAAATGGAGTTTTCAACGTGGTCGCTGTGCGATACTGATACCCTGTTCTCCAACTACTAAGCTTAATAAGATCAAATAAGGGCCACTACATCCACTCTCCTTTAAATGGAGAGAGAAAAGGTTTACCGGTCTGAGACAGAGTGTTAGTAATGTACAACGAACACGTTAAACAGTCCATTTCCAGCTGAAGGCGATAAAAACATCCATTGACATGAATAAAGAAACTCCGTTCGACTAATCACGTGATCACGTGATGACGCGTCAAACAAACAAAGACTTCTAAAAGTTGTTTGACACGAACAAAATTAAATAAAATCTTTGAAGCGTGTTCATAAATCGTAAAACTACTCCACGCTCAACGTGATCATTCCAAACTGTGTCTCTTTGTTTATTTAAAAGGAAGTTTTTATGACTTCAGCTGAAATGGAGTTTTCAACGTGGTCGCAAGCGATACTGATACCCTGTTCTCCGAACTACTAAGCGAATAAAATCAAATAAGGGCCACTACATCCACTCTCCTTTAAATGGAGAGAAAAGGTTTACCGGTCTGAGACAGAGTGTTAGTAATGTACAACGAACACGTTAAACAGTCCATTTCCAGCTGAAGGCGATAAAAACATCCATTGACATGAATAAAGAAACTCTGTTCGACTAATCACGTGGTCACGTGATGACGTGTCAAACAAAGACTTCTAAAAGTTGTTTGACACGAACAAAATTAAATAAAATCTTTGAAGCGTGTTCATAAATCGTAAACCTACTCCACGCCAACGTGATCATTCCAAACTGTGTCTCTTTGTTTATTTAAAAGGAAGTTTTTATGACTTCAGCTGAAATGGAGTTTTCAACGTGGTCGCCAAAGCGATACTGATACCCTGTTCTCCGAACTACTAAGCGAATAAAATCAAATAAGGGCCACTACATCCACTCTCCTTTAAATGGAGAGAGAAAAGGTTTACCGGTCTGAGACAGAGTGTTAGTAATGTACAACGAACATGTTAAACAGTCCATTTCCAGCTGAAGGCGATAAAAAACATCCATTGACATGAATAAAGAAACTCCGTTCGGACTAATCACGTGATCACGTGTCAAACAAAGACTTCTAAAAGTTGTTTGACACGAACAAAATAAAATAAAATCTTTGAAGCGTGTTCATAAATCGAAACTACTCCACGCTCAACGTGATCATTCCAAACTGTGTCTTTTGTTTATTTAAAAGGAAGTTTTTATGACTTCAGCTGAAATGGAGTTTTCAACGTGGTCGCTAAAAGCGATACTGATACCCTGTTCTCCAAACTACTAAGCGAATAAGATCAAATAAGGGCCACCACATCCACTCTCTTTTAAATGGAGAGAGAAAAGGTTTACCGTCTGAGACAGAGTGTTAGTAATGTACAACGAACACGTTAAACAGTCCATTTCCAGCTGAAGGCGATAAAAAACATCCATTGACATGAATAAAGAAACTCCGTTCGGACTAATCACGTGGTCACGTGATGACGTGTCAAACAAAGACTTCTAAAAGTTGTTTGACACGAACAAAATTAAATAAAATCTTTGAAGCGTGTTCATAAATCGTAAAACTACTCCACGCTCAACGTGATCATTCCAAACTGTGTCTCTTTGTTTATTTAAAAGGAAGTTTTTATGACTTCAGCTGAAATGGAGTTTTCAACGTGGTCGCTGTGCGATACTGATACCCTGTTCTCCGAACTACTAAGCGAATAAAATCAAATAAGGGCCACCACATCCACTCTCCTTTAAATGGAGAGAGAAAAGGTTTACCGGTCTGAGACAGAGTGTTAGTAATGTACAACGAACACGTTAAACAGTCCATTTCCAGCTGAAGGCGATAAAAAACATCCATTGACATGAATAAAGAAACTCCGTTCGGACTAATCACGTGGTCACGTGATGACGTGTCAAACAAAAGACTTCTAAAAGTTGTTTGACACGAACAAAATTAAATAAAATCTTTGAAGCGTGTTCATAAATCGTAAAACTACTCCACGCCAACGTGATCATTCCAAACTGTGTCTCTTTGTTTATTTAAAAGGAAGTTTTTATGACTTCAGCTGAAATGGAGTTTTCAACGTGGTCGCTGTGCGATACTGATACCCTGTTCTCCGAACTACTAAGCTTAATAAGATCAAATAAGGGCCACTACATCCACTCTCCTTTAAATGGAGAGAGAAAAGGTTTACCGGTCTGAGACAGAGTGTTAGTAATGTACAACGAACACGTTAAACAGTCCATTTCCAGCTGAAGGCGATAAAAAACATCCATTGACATGAATAAAGAAACTCCGTTCGGACTAATCACGTGGTCACGTGATGACGTGTCAAACAAACTAAGACTTCTAAAAGTTGTTTGACACGAACAAAATTAAATAAAATCTTTGAAGCGTGTTCATAAATCGTAAAACTACTCCACGCTCAACGTGATCATTCCAAACTGTGTCTCTTTGTTTATTTAAAAGGAAGTTTTTATGACTTCAGCTGAAATGGAGTTTTCAACGTGGTCGCTGTGCGATACTGATACCCTGTTCTCCGAACTACTAAGCGAATAAAATCAAATAAGGGCCACCACATCCACTCTCCTTTAAATGGAGAGAGAAAAGGTTTACCGGTCTGAGACAGAGTGTTAGTAATGTACAACGAACACGTTAAACAGTCCATTTCCAGCTGAAGGCGATAAAAAACATCCATTGACATGAATAAAGAAACTCCGTTGGGACTAATCACGTGGTCACGTGATGACGTGTCAAACAAACTAAGACTTCTAAAAGTTGTTTGACACGAACAAAATTAAATAAATTCTTTGAAGCGTGTTCATAAATCGTAAAACTACTCCACGCTCAACGTGATCACTCCAAACTGTGTCTCTTTGTTTATTTAAAAGGAAGTTTTTATGACTTCAGCTGAAATGGAGTTTTCAACGTGGTCGCTGTGCGATACTGATACCCTGTTCTCCAAACTACTAAGCGAATAAGATCAAATAAGGGCCACTTACATCCACTCTCCTTTAAATGGAGAGAGAAAAGGTTTACCGGTCTGAGACAGAGTGTTAGTAATGTACAACGAACACGTTAAACAGTCCATTTCCAGCTGAAGGCGATAAAAAACATCCATTGACATGAATAAAGAAACTCCGTTCGACTAATCACGTGGTCACGTGATGACGTGTCAAACAAAGACTTCTAAAAGTTGTTTGACACGAACAAAATTAAATAAAATCTTTGAAGCGTGTTCATAAATCGTAAACCTACTCCACGCTCAACGTGATCATTCCAAACTGTGTCTCTTTGTTTATTTAAAAGGAAGTTTTTATGACTTCAGCTGAAATGGAGTTTTCAACGTGGTCGCTGCGCGATACTGATACCCTGTTCTCCGAACTACTAAGCGAATAAAATCAAATAAGGGCCACCACATCCACTCTCCTTTAAATGGAGAGAGAAAAGGTTTATCGGTCTGAGACAGATTGTTAGTTATGTACAACGAACACGTTAAACAGTCCATTTCCAGCTGAAGGCGATAAAAAACATCCATTGACATGAATAAAGAAACTCCGTTCGGACTAATCACGTGGTCACGTGATGACGTGTCAAACAAACTAAGACTTCTAAAAGTTGTTTGACACGAACAAAATATAATTAAAATCTTTGAAGCGTGTTCATAAATCGTAAAACTACTCCACGCTCAACGTGATCACTCCAAACTGTGTCTCTTTGTTTATTTAAAAGGGAGTTTTTATGACTTCAGCTGAATCGGAGTTTTCAACGTGGTCGCTGTGCGATACTGATACCCTGTTCTCCGAACTACTAAGCGAATAAGATCAAATAAGGGCCACCACATCCACTCTCCTTTAAATGGAGAGAGAAAAGGTTTACCGGTCTGAGACAGAGTGTTAGTAATGTACAACGAACACGTTAAACAGTCCATTTCCAGCTGAAGGCGATAAAAAACATCCATTGACATGAATAAAGAAACTCCGTTCGGACTAATCACGTGGTCACGTGATGACGTGTCAAACAAAGACTTCTAAAAGTTGTTTGACACGAACAAAATTAAATAAAATCTTTGAAGCGTGTTCATAAATCGTAAAACTACTCCACGCTCAACGTGATCATTCCAAACTGTGTCTCTTTGTTTATTTAAAAGGAAGTTTTTATGACTTCAGCTGAAATGGAGTTTTCAACGTGGTCGCTGTGCGATACTGATACCCTGTTCTCCGAACTACTAAGCGAATAAAATCAAATAAGGGCCACCACATCCACTCTCCTTTAAATGGAGAGAGAAAAGGTTTACCGGTCTGAGACAGAGTGTTAGTAATGTACAACGAACACGTTAAACAGTCCATTTCCAGCTGAAGGCGATAAAAAACATCCATTGACATGAATAAAGAAACTCCGTTCGACTAATCACGTGGTCACGTGATGACGTGTCAAACAAACTAAGACTTCTAAAAGTTGTTTGACACGAACAAAATTAAATAAAATCTTTGAAGCGTGTTCATAAATCGTAAACCTACTCCACGCTCAACGTGATCATTCCAAACTGTGTCTCTTTGTTTATTTAAAAGGAAGTTTTTATGACTTCAGCTGAAATGGAGTTTTCAACGTGGTCGCTGTGCGATACTGATACCCTGTTCTCCGAACTACTAAGCGAATAAGATCAAATAAGGGCCACCACATCCACTCTCTTTTAAATGGAGAGAAAAAGGTTTACCGGTCTGAGACAGAGTGTTAGTAATGTACAACGAACACGTTAAACAGTCCATTTCCAGCTGAAGGCGATAAAAAAACATCCATTGACATGAATAAAGAAACTCCGTTCGGACTAATCACGTGATCACGTGATGACGTGTCAAACAAAGACTTCTAAAAGTTGTTTGACACGAACAAAATTAAATAAAATCTTTGAAGCGTGTTCATAAATCGTAAACCTACTCCACGCTCAACGTGATCATTCCAAACTGTGTCTCTTTGTTTATTTAAAAGGAAGTTTTTATGACTTCAGCTGAAATGGAGTTTTCAACGTATCGCTGTGCGAACTGATACCCTGTTCTCCGAACTACTAAGCGAATAAGATCAAATAAGGGCCACCACATCCACTCTCCTTTAAATGGAGAGAGAAAAGGTTTACGGTCTGAGACAGAGTGTTAGTAATGTACAACGAACACGTTAAACAGTCCATTTCCAGCTGAAGGCGATAAAAAACATCCATTGACATGAATAAAGAAACTCCGTTCGGACTAATCACGTGGTCACGTGATGACGTGTCAAACAAACTAAGACTTCTAAAAGTTGTTTGACACGAACAAAATTAAATAAAATCTTTGAAGCGTGTTCATAAATCGTAAACCTACTCCACGCTCAACGTGATCATTCCAAACTGTGTCTCTTTGTTTATTTAAAAGGAAGTTTTTATGACTTCAGCTGAAATGGAGTTTTCAACGTGGTCGCTGTGCGATACTGATACCCTGTTCTCCGAACTACTAAGCGAATAAAATCAAATAAGGGCCACCACATCCACTCTCCTTTAAATGGAGAGAGAAAAGGTTTACCGGTCTGAGACAGAGTGTTAGTAATGTACAACGAACACGTTAAACAGTCCATTTCCAGCTGAAGGCGATAAAAAACATCCATTGACATGAATAAAGAAACTCCGTTCGGACTAATCACGTGGTCACGTGATGACGTGTCAAACAAACTAAGACTTCTAAAAGTTGTTTGACACGAACAAAATTAAATAAAATCTTTGAAGCGTGTTCATAAATCGTAAAACTACTCCACGCTCAACGTGATCATTCCAAACGGTGTCTCTTTGTTTATTTAAAAGGAAGTTTTTATGACTTCAGCTGAAATGGAGTTTTCAACGTGGTCGCTGTGCGATACTGATACCCTGTTCTCCGAACTACTAAGCGAATAAAATCAAATAAGGGCCACCACATCCACTCTCCTTTAAATGGAGAGAAAAGGTTTACGGTCTGAGACAGAGTGTTAGTAATGTACAACGAACACGTTAAACAGTCCATTTCCAGCTGAAGGCGATAAAAACATCCATTGACATGAATAAAGAAACTCCGTTTGGACTAATCACGTGGTCACGTGATGACGTGTCAAACAAACTAAGATGTCTAAAAGTTGTTTGACACGAACAAAATTAAATAAAATCTTTGAAGCGTGTTCATAAATCGTAAAACTACTCCACGCTCAACGTGATCATTCCAAACTGTGTCTCTTTGTTTATTTAAAAGGAAGTTTTTATGACTTCAGCTGAAATGGAGTTTTCAACGTGGTCGCTGTGCGATACTGATACCCTGTTCTCCGAACTACTAAGCGAATAAGATCAAATAAGGGCCACCACATACACTCTCTTTTAAATGGAGAGAGAAAAGGTTTACCGGTCTGAGACAGAGTGTTAGTAATGTACAACGAACACGTTAAACAGTCCATTTCCAGCTGAAGGCGATAAAAAACATCCATTGACATGAATAAAGAAACTCCGTTCGGACTAATCACGTGGTCACGTGATGACGTGTCAAACAAACTAAGACTTCTAAAAGTTGTTTGACACGAACAAAACAAAATAAAATCTTTGAAGCGTGTTCATAAATCGTAAACCTACTCCACGCTCAACGTGATCACTCCAAACTGTGTCTCTTTGTTTATTTAAAAGGAAGTTTTTATGACTTCAGCTGAAATGGAGTTTTCAACGTGGTCGCTGTGCGATATTGATACCCTGTTCTCCGAACTACTAAGCGAATAAGATCAAATAAGGGCCACCACATCCACTCTCCTTTAAATGGAGAGAGAAAACGGTTTACCGGTCTGAGACAGAGTGTTAGTAATGTACAACAAACACGTTAAACAGTCCATTTCCAGCTGAAGGCGATAAAAACATCCATTGACATGAAAAAAGAAACTCCGTTGGGACTAATCACGTGGTCACGTGATGACGTGTCAAACAAACTAAGACTTCTAAAAGTTGTTTGACACGAACAAAATTAAATAAAATCTTTGAAGCGTGTTCATAAATCGTAAACCTACTCCACGCTCAACGTGATCATTCCAAACTGTGTCTCTTTGTTTATTTAAAAGGAAGTTTTTATGACTTCAGCTGAAATGGAGTTTTCAACGTGTCGCTGTGCGATACTGATACCCTGTTCTCCGAACTACTAAGCGAATAAAATCAAATAAGGGCCACCACATCCACTCTCCTTTAAATGGAGAGAAAAAGGTTTACGGTCTGAGACAGAGTGTTAGTAATGTACAACGAACATGTTAAACAGTCCATTTCAGCTGAAGGCGATAAAAACATCCATTGACATGAATAAAGAAACTCCGTTCGGACTAATCACGTGGTCACGTGATGACGTGTCAAACAAACTAAGACTTCTAAAAGTTGTTTGACACGAACAAAATAAAATAAAATCTTTGAAGCGTGTTCATAAATCGTAAAACTACTCCACGCTCAACGTGATCACTCCAAACTGTGTCTCTTTGTTTATTTAAAAGGAGTTTTTATGACTTCAGCTGAATCGGAGTTTTCAACGTGGTCGCTGTGCGATACTGATACCCTGTTCTCCGAACTACTAAGCGAATAAGATCAAATAAGGGCCACCACATCCACTCTCCTTTAAATGGAGAGAGAAAAGGTTTACCGGTCTGAGACAGAGTGTTAGTAATGTACAACGAACACGTTAAACAGTCCATTTCCAGCTGAAGGCGATAAAAAACATCCATTGACATGAATAAAGAAACTCCGTTCGACTAATCACGTGGTCACGTGATGACGTGTCAAACAAACTAAGACTTCTAAAAGTTGTTTGACACGAACAAAATTAAATAAAATCTTTGAAGCGTGTTCATAAATCGTAAAACTACTACTCCACGCTCAACGTGATCATTCCAAACGGTGTCTCTTTGTTTATTTAAAAGGAAGTTTTATGACTTCAGCTGAAATGGAGTTTTCAACGTGGTCGCTGTGCGATACTGATACCCTGTTCTCCGAACTACTAAGCGAATAAAATCAAATAAGGGCCACTACATCCACTCTCCTTTAAATGGAGAGAAAAAGGTTTACCGGTCTGAGACAGAGTGTTAGTAATGTACAACGAACACGTTAAACAGTCCATTTCCAGCTGAAGGCGATAAAAAACATCCATTGACATGAATAAAGAAACTCCGTTCGGACTAATCACGTGGTCACGTGATGACGTGTCAAACAAAGACTTCTAAAAGTTGTTTGACACGAACAAAATTAAATAAAATCTTTGAAGCGTGTTCATAAATCGTAAACCTACTCCACGCTCAACGTGATCATTCCAAACTGTGTCTCTTTGTTTATTTAAAAGGAAGTTTTATGACTTCAGCTGAAATGGAGTTTTCAACGTGGTCGCTGTGCGATACTGATACCCTGTTCTCCGAACTACTAAGCGAATAAAATCAAATAAGGGCCACCACATCCACTCTCCTTTAAATGGAGAGAGAAAAGGTTTACCGGTCTGAGACAGAGTGTTAGTAATGTACAACGAACACGTTAAACAGTCCATTTCCAGCTGAAGGCGATAAAAACATCCATTGACATGAATAAAGAAGCTCCGTTCGGACTAATCACGTGGTCACGTGATGACGTGTCAAACAAACTAAGACTTCTAAAAGTTGTTTGACACGAACAAAATAAAATAAATTCTTTGAAGCGTGTTCATAAATCGTAAACCTACTCCACGCTCAACGTGATCACTCCAAACTGTGTCTCTTTGTTTATTTAAAAGGAAGTTTTTATGACTTCAGCTGAAATGGAGTTTTCAACGTGGTCGCTGTGCGATACTGATACCCTGTTCTCCGAACTACTAAGCGAATAAGATCAAATAAGGGCCACCACATCCACTCTCCTTTAAATGGAGAGAAAAAGGTTTACCGGTCTGAGACAGAGTGTTAGTAATGTACAACGAACACGTTAAACAGTCCATTTCCAGCTGAAGGCGATAAAAAACATCCATTGACATGAATAAAGAAACTCCGTTGGGACTAATCACGTGGTCACGTGATGACGTGTCAAACAAACTAAGACTTCTAAAAGTTGTTTGACACGAACAAAATAAAATAAAATCTTTGAAGCGTGTTCATAAATCGTAAACCTACTCCACGCTCAACGTGATCACTCCAAACTGTGTCTCTTTGTTTATTTAAAAGGAAGTTTTTATGACTTCAGCTGAAATGGAGTTTTCAACGTGGTCGCTGTGCGATACTGATACCCTGTTCTCCGAACTACTAAGCGAATAAGATCAAATAAGGGCCACCACATCCACTCTCCTTTAAATGGAGAGAAAAGGTTTACCGGTCTGAGACAGAGTGTTAGTAATGTACAACGAACACGTTAAACAGTCCATTTCCAGCTGAAGGCGATAAAAACATCCATTGACATGAATAAAGAAACTCCGTTCGGACTAATCACGTGGTCACGTGATGACGTGTCAAACAAACTAAGACTTCTAAAAGTTGTTTGACACGAACAAAATTAAATAAAATCTTTGAAGCGTGTTCATAAATCGTAAAAACTACTCCACGCTCAACGTGATCATTCCAAACTGTGTCTCTTTGTTTATTTAAAAGGAAGTTTTTATGACTTCAGCTGAAATGGAGTTTTCAACGTGGTCGCGGTGCGATACTGATACCCTGTTCTCCGAACTACTAAGCGAATAAAATCAAATAAGGGCCACCACATCCACTCTCCTTTAAATGGAGAGAAAAAGGTTTACGGTCTGAGACAGAGTGTTAGTAATGTACAACGAACACTGTAGCGGACCCCGTCCGAATGATGGCGAAACTTTTACTGATGTTTCCAGACTTTTATTTCTGTTCCTTTCGTCTTCAGAAATCACCGTAAGAGCTGAACAAAGTGATACAAAACGTATATCAACATTACCTGACATATTCAGCGATGCTGACAAAAACACTTGTATTAAATCAACAGCGTATAAAAAACACAAACCTTATGCCTTTTCGGGGGGTTGCTAAATAAACTTGTTACATCTCTTTCGTGAACGAGTTTTAAGCCGTCATGAAGCGTTCACTCTCCCATTCCCCTTTTCTCTTTAGCGCCGTGCGTTGTGAAAAGCGGATTTTGTTTCAAAATAAAAGTCCCCCATAAACAACGAAAATAATTTGGTCATTAAACATTAAATATTACAAAGGCAACACCAAACAAAATAAATTAAAATTAACTCTTATTAAAGCCTGTTACACTCCCACCAAATTATCAATGTTTCTCAAACATGACTAATTTCACTTATAACTCTTGTGTGCATCAAGTGCAATAAAGTCCTTTTGAAGATGCATTCACTCCGCTTCCAATAATAAGACCAACTTCTGAGCTGGCCTTTCTACTATTGAGGTTTTATGAACTCGTTCTCCTTTCTTGTTTAGTCTTTTGTCACCAAGTGCTATTTTGGCCTTTCTTACCAGTCCATCTGAACTCAGAACAGTCTCAGTAATCCTTCCAAGCCTCCATTCACTCCTTGGTAAGGTTTCATCGATATCCATGACTATGTCACCAATTTGAAAGTTCCTTTTTGGAGCATGCCAGCATTGTCGAGCAGCGATGTTGTGGAGATACTCTTTTTTTCATCTGCTCCAAAACTGTTCAGTAAGATACTGCACACGTCTCCATCTCTTCCTCATATACACATCCTCTCTTATGAACTTTCCTGGTGGAGGTAGGGCTGTGGTGGATTTCATGGTAATCAGATGATTAGGTGTGAGTGGTTCTAAGCTCTTGGGGTCATTCAGGTTGTCAACTGTAAGGGGTCGACTATTGATTATTGCCATGGCTTCATAAAGCAAGGTGCAATGAAGCATCATCTAGCCTGCCTGCTGAAAGGGTGATGGTAGCACTAAGAACACTCCTTACAGTTTTGATTTGCTGTTCCCATACACCCCTGCATGACTAGAATGGGGTGCATTCAAAACGAAATCACATTGTTTGTCGGTCAGAAAAGTAGAGAGCCTTTCTGGATCGAGCTCCTGCAGTGCCAAGTTCAGTTCGTTCTTTGCACCTACGAAATTGGTACCTTGGTCACATCTGATCTGTCGTACTGTGCCTCGAATTGCGATAAAGCACCATAGACTGTTAATAAACGCATCTGTGGACATATCTTCTAACATTTCTATATGAATAGCTCTTGAACACAGACATGTTAGAAGCAGACCATACCGTTTGTGATGTTTCCTTCCTTCTTTAGTCACAAAAGGACCAAAGCAGTCCATTCCACAATACATAAAAGGTGGAGAAGGCTCTCACGCGTTCTGAGGGAAGATCGCTCATCCTTTGTCCTTCAGCAGGTCTTCTCAGTCTTCTACATGTTACACAGTTGCGAATGTAAGATGAGACCGCTCGATTTATTCCAGGTATCCAATAGCCACACGATCTGATTTCATTTGTTGTGAAACCCTTGCCTTGATGTTTTACAGTTTCGTGACAGTGTGCTATTATCAACTTGGTTACATGATGCTCTTTAGGAAGGATTAGTGGATGCTTAAATGAGTCAGCGTCCGATGAGCGATTTAGTCTACCTCCCACTTTGATCATACCATCTTTGGCATCTATGAAGGCATCCAAGTAATGAAGTTTACTGTTACTTGGAAGTTGTTTTCCTTGACTCAACAGATCAATCTCTTTCTGATACGTTTGCCTTTGTACTCCTCTTAGAATCAAGCATCTAGCATCCTCTTGTTCACTTACAGAAGCCGGTGAACTTGCTTTATCCCTCTTGATCCATCTCAGAAGACGTGCAATGGCTTTGGTAGCTTTAGACCAAGAAGAGAACTTGGATAAGTGATCCACAAGATCTTTACTTTCTGTGGTCTTCGTTTGTAATGTCTGAATTTTCTTTACTTCTGGGTCTCCTACTGGGAGATCCAGCACAACATCTGAGGTTGTTATTTCCCTTTCCCACAAGAATGAGGACCAGAGAACCAGTTAGATGAGAGCAGTTCATTTATTGTCCTTCCTCTAGAAGCAATGTCTGCTGGATTTTCATCCGTTGGGACATACAGCCATTGTTCAGGTTCTGTACTTTGACGTATTTTTGAACTCTATTGGCTACAAACGTGTGAAAGCGACGAGCGTCATTATTTATGTAACCCAAAACCACCTTTGATTCAGTCCAAAAGAATTCGTCAACATTAGTGAGGTTAAGCTCTTCTCTGAGCATATTGCTCATCCTGACTGATACCACAGCTGCCGTTAACTCTAGTCTCGGTATAGTAATGATCTTTGAAGGAGAGACCCGGGCTTTGCCAATGAGAAAAGTGCAATGAATTTCATCATTCTCATTTATCATTCTCAGATAGGAACACTGACCGTAACCACAGGTACTTGCATCAGAGAAATGATGCATTTCGGTTTTCACAATCTTGCCGAATTCAGATGGTACATAACATCGTGGTATATTCACATTTCCCAAATTGACGAAGTCATTCTGCCATCTCTCCCACCGTGGGCTGAGAGCAGGGGAGAGCGGATCATCCCAGCCTGTACCTTGGCGACACATTTCTTGCAAAATCCTCTTGCCATTCAGAACGTACGGAGCTACAAAGCCCAAAGGATCATATATGGACGCAACAGTAGACAGTATACCACGGCGTGTTGTAGGTTGACCCTTTAGTGGTATATGAAATTTAAAGCTGTCACTCTGTATGTTCCAATGGATGCCCAAAGCTCTTTCAAGCGGCATGTCATTGAAGGTGAGATCTTTTGTTTCAAGTTTACAGCGCATTCTGATGCTGGTATATTCTGCAAAACAGTGTTGTTGTTTGATACAAACTTATGAAGTCTAAGACCACCCTTTGCACACAGCTCCCGTGCTTCCTTTGTCAACTGAATGGCCTCTTCTACTGTCTCTACACTTGTAACTCCATCATCGACATAAAAATCTCTAATGATGAACTGAGCACCTAATGTGTGTGTTTGGCTGTGTTCATTGGCTAAGTATCTTAGTCCATAGTTCGCGCAACCGGGCGAAGACACTGCACCAAACAGATGCACTTTCATTCGGTAATCTTGAAGTACTGAATTTGCATCTCCATCTTTCCACCACAAAAAGCGCAGATAATCCCGATCCTTTTCTTGGACATGGAACTGGTGGAACATTTTCTCAATGTCACAAGTTACTGCTATTGGATGCCTTCTGAACCTTACAAGGACTCCTGTGAGATTGTTTATCATGTCTGGTCCTGTTAGTAAATGTTCATTGAGGCTTGTACCTTTGAATTGTGCGGAACAGTCAAAGACTACCCGTAACTTATCTGGCTTCTTTGGATGGTAGATGCCATGATGGGGTATGTACCACTTTTCACCATCGGTTGCATCATCATCCACTGCTTCTACGTCCCTCTCTTTCAATGATGTCATTCATATAAGTAACATAGTCTGTTTTGTACTTCTCATTTTTACAGAACTTCTTGTTCAAATGATTGAGTCTGATGACTGCAAGCGCTCTGTTGTCAGGCAAGTATGGTCTCTGTTTAAATGGAAGAGGCATTTCATAATGTCCTTGAGCATTTTTCCTTATTCCTTCCTTGAGTTTATCTAGAAACTTGATATCCTCTTGAGAGACTGTCCTTTGATCTGCTGTAACATCCTTAAAGTCTGACTCAAGTATCCGAACTGCATCCACAGGTGTCAAAGCTGGTATCTCCCTTGTAGCTATTCTGTGACAAACACTGAATCCAACCGATCCATTAATGCTTGGTGCTGAGCAGCCCACAATACTCCAGCCTAAGTCTGTTAGAATAGCATATGGTTCCTCATCCTTACCTAGTATGACTTGCTTGGGAGCTAGCATTCTGGGGCAGTTATATCCGATCAGTAAACCTACTTCACAACTAAGAAGTGGTGGCATTTTGTCTGCAATTATCTTCAGATGACTCCAGTTCTCAGCTTTATCCTGTGTTGGTATGTGATCACGATTAACAGGTATACACTCCTTTGTATAAACTGGAGGAAGACTGATATGTACTGATGAATTGTAACCTCTGACACAAAGACCAGATACTCTTTTACTCTTAATGATCATGTTGTCTCCAATCATTGTGGTTAATTTGAGTTTCACTGGGTGACTGTCCGTTTGTAGCGTATTACTAACTTCTTCATCAATGAAAGTAGTGTCACTCTGTGTGTCTAGTAAAGCATACACAAGCTGTTCAATGGATGGATTTTTAACTGACGACACCCATACCGGTACAATCATAGATGTAATGACTGACTGATCTTCACTGGTGATATTAAGTGACATAGCATTTGTAGTTTCACACTCAAGTGCATGTACATTGCTTACCATGGGCAATGGTCGTTCTCTGTTTCCGTCTTTGTCATAACTGTAATCATGAAGACATGTGGGATGTCGTAATTTGCATACATCACACGTGTGTCGACGACGACATTCCTTTGCACAGTGGCCTGGTTTTAAACACCCATAACAGAGTTTGTTATCTTTCACATAGGCCCTTCTGTCCTTTAAAGACCTCTCCATGAATTTCAGGCACTTATGAAGCTGATGTTTGTCATCTTCACACAACATGCACTGTGCTTTTAACTGTTCTTTAACTGCTATTTGTCTGTCATTGTTTACAGTTGTTTCAGTCTTAAAGACAATTGCTTTGTTTCCTTTGATTTCCTTTGAGATCCTTCTGTCTTGAGGTAACTCACGAGAATGAAGAGCATGCAATGAAGTGATGGGATTACACATGATTTCTGCTTCTGCTGACATGAAATTGACAAAGTCATGAAAGCTTGGAAACTCCTTTCCATTCATGAGGGCTGTAGTGACCTGACGGTTCCATCTGGAAGCTGCCCAATCTGGAAGTTTCTGTATGAGCTTTTGGTTCTCTTCACAATCGTTTAATATTTCCAGACCTTTAACATGAGGTATGGCTTGCAAACAGGCATTAAGGAAGTCTGCAAATGTTCTCAGACTTTCTGCATCTTTGGATTGTATTTTCGCCACTTGGAAAGTTTATCCCGAAATGCTCTTTGAATGACAAAGGGTTGGCCGTATCTTTGGTTTAGTTTGTCCCAAGCATCTTTATAGGCTTCTTCGTCGTTTCAAAAAAGGTGCCCTCCAGATATTTGTGTGCTGAGCCACTCACATACTTTTTAAATAATAGAGTTTATCAGCTGCTGGGATGCCCTTTCTATCTATTAATGACATAAATGACGCTTTCCAGTTTACAAACTGAATTGGGTCTCCGCTGAACACTGCGGGTTCAGGTATGGGTAACCTGTTAATGGCTATACTGTCCTGAACTGCTTGAGCAAGATGAGTTACTTCACTGAGAGGTGTTGACTGTACAACATTGCTTTGCTGATGTAACATTTTGTTTCTCTGCTCTTCTTGTTTATTCTGTGTTGACTCACTTCTTGTCTCTTGTTTTATTTCTTCATCATAGGATTTTACTCTGGCACGAGCAACTTCAATATCCTTTTCCACCTGCAGCCGTTCTAGCTCAAACTTTTGAGTTTCTAACTCTCTTCTGAGTTGCTCTTCTAAGGTTCTTATTCTCTCCTTTTGTTGTCTTTCCGTTTCCATCATCTTGTATTCAACCTCTTTTGCAGCCAGCTCTGCTGCAGCATCTGCACGTTTGCTTGCAGAACAAGAAGATCCAGAGTGCATGCTGACACTCATTTTTGAAGCAGTTGAACCATATATAGAAGCGAGCATAACTATGTGCTTTTAGTTCACTTAGACGAACTTTTTCTCTCTCTGCATCAAACTCGCCATCTACAGTTGTCATTCTGTCATACACAAATTTGATGATATCATTGGTCACAGCTTCACATGCATCAATTTTACGTCTTAAATCAGCAGCAGGTGTAACATATTGTCTTATGTCACTGAAAAGTTTCAGAATACAGTTCCTTTTATCCTCCTGTTTTTAAGGTCTGTCTTGCTTTACGGGCATCTAACTTCCATTGCTCATACAAAGTTATTAACCTTTTTTCTTTCTTACAGCATTCATCTTTCTGATAAGCAAGCATTTTCTCCGTAGGCATACAAGTACGTTCGGAACGTCGAGGGAGTTCTGCACTGTCTTGCACATGACACTGGCGTTCTGCAGCAATTTTATCTTTATCTGCACCATTTAGATCCCTTTCCTTTTCTGTCTCTGTCTGAAGCAGGCTTCCAGTTATTTGTTCTTCTGTTTCAATTTCCATACTTAACTTGCCGACTACAGCACAGCGTCGCAGCTCCGTAGACCATCACGCTGATTCTGACGTACTGCCATCCATTTTCCTTTAGTCACGTTGAATCCGTCTGTCAGCACGTGCGGCGAGGATCTGAATCAGCGAAGGTAAAGCTCTTACTGTAGCGGACCCCGTCCGAATGATGGCGAAACTTTTACTGATGTTTCCAGACTTTTATTTCTGTTCCCTTCGTCTTCAGAAATCACCGTAAGAGCTGAACAAAGTGATACAAAACGTATATCAACATTACCTGACATATTCAGCGATGCTGACAAAAACACTTGTATTAAATCAACAGCGTATAAAAAACACAAACCTTATGCCTTTTCGGGGGGTTGCTAAATAAACTTGTTACATCTCTTTCGTGAACGAGTTTTAAGCCGTCATGAAGCGTTCACTCTCCCATTCCCCTTTTCTTTTTAGCGCCGTGCGTTGTGAAAAGCGGATTTTGTTTCAAAATAAAAGTCCCCATAAACAACGAAAATAATTTGGTCATTAAACATTAAATATTACAAAGGCAACACCAAACAAAATAAATTAAAATTAACTCTTATTAAAGCCTGTTACAAACACGTTAAACAGTCCATTTCCAGCTGAAGGCGATAAAAACATCCATTGACATGAATAAAGAAACTCCGTTCGGACTAATCACGTGGTCACGTGATGACGTGTCAAACAAAGACTTCTAAAAGTTGTTTGACACGAACAAAATTAAATAAAATCTTTGAAGCGTGTTCATAAATCGTAAACCTACTCCACGCTCAACGTGATCATTCCAAACTATGTCTCTTTGTTAGATTATTATTTTTATTATGGTTTTTGCAGACAAAGACAAACAATAACAAACAGACAAACCCTTCAAAACCAGAGAAACATTGGTGCAATATGCAAAATGAAGCACAAAAATAAGACAAAAAGGGAGAATGGCGGTGTGTACAGACCAGCATATCCTACCAAAAATAAATTACAATAATCATATTAAAAAAATAATAATAATAACATAAAAAAATGAAAACATCATTGGTCCTTGTAGCTCAAAAGAAAAGTAAACACTGGGTCCCACATTCTATCAAATTTTTCAGCATTCCCAGAAATAGAATATCGGATTCTTTCAAGATGTAGAGTGGAAGTAAGTCCGGTTAACCAGTCTGAGAAGAGAGGGCCTAACATTTTTTCTTCCAAAAAGCAAAATAATTTTCTTAGCTACAATAATGCCATATTGGATAGGTGACCGTACCTTTGGACTGAGCGACTCAAGCAAATCTGACCAACCAAAAATTGCTATCATTGGGTCAGGGAGTAAAACACAGTTATAGACTTGGGCAAAAAACTGAAATATTTCTAGCCAAAAACTCTGAATTTTAACACAGAACCAGAAAAGATGTGCCAGTGTACCCTCAGCAACTTTACACTTATCACAGATGGGAGAAACAGAAGAATAGAATTTGTTGAGCTTTGTTTTAGAATAGTGAAGTCTGTGTAAAACCTTGTACTGAATAAGTTGGTGCCTCAATTTATATAGAACATGAAAAAACAGATAAAAGACATTTATCCCAATCAAACTCTGTAATTTGAATTCCTAGGTCTTCTTCCCAAGCAGCTTTTAAATGAAAGGAGGAAAAGTTAATTACATCTTTAAAAGCATTAACAAACAAAGAGGTTAAACCCTTAGCATCTGGGGAATTTGAAAATAAGTCAAAAATTTTGTTTACTAAAGGCAAAACTACAAAATCTGAAAAATTTAAACGAACATAATTCCGGACCTGAAGATATCTGAAAAAATGAGAAGAAGGAAGATTAAATCTCTCACTGAGCTGTGAGAAAGAGGCAAAAGAATTACTAATGTATAAATCTTTAACACTAAGAATTCCTTTATCTTGCCATTCCTTAAAAACTTTATCTGTAAGAGAGGGTTTAAATGAATGATTATAACAGATAGGAGAAAATAAGGAAGTGTTTGGTAAGTTAGTCACCTTCCTAATTTGATACCAGATTCTAATTGAGTTATTAAGGATTAAATTATTTTTGGGAACCTCTTTATTAGACAGGGGAGTTGAAAAAAGCAAAGCAGAAAGAGAAGAATGGAAGGAACTTTGTTCTATTGCTAACCAGGGGGGAGTGTCTGCTTGGACAATGCCTGGAAAAGAATCCCGCCAATACAGTAACACTCTGCAATTAGCTGCCCAGTAATACTGGCGAAAATTAGGCAAACCTAAACCGCCCAAATGTTTAGGTTTCTGCAAATGAATCTTAGATATACGAGCATTTTTAAAACCCCATATGAAAGGCATGATAATGGAGTCAGAGTTTTAAAAAGGTTTTGGACAGAAAAACAGGTACGTTTTGAAAAGATATAAGAATCTTGGAAGGCTCACCATTTTAACCGCATTGATACGACCGATCATTGATATGGGGAGTGATCTCCATTTTTCTATATCCTGCTTCAAGCTGTCTAATAGCGTGAGAAAATTTAATTTAACTAAATCCTTTGAATTCTTTGGGACAGTTACACCAAGATATTTCAACATATCCGAGCTAATTTAAATGGTATACTCTGCATGAAGACTGTTCTATATTCTTGCCAATGGGCATAAATTCACTTTTTGCCAATTAACAGAATAACCTGAAAAGTTACTAAATGAATTTAGTAGGTCCAACAAAGGTGGAACAGAGTGCTCAGGATCTGAAAGGTATAAAAGAACGTCATCGGCATAAAGAGATATGATATGATTTACCTGACCTATGCTTAAGGGCGGAATCTGTGGATGATTTCTGATAACAATTGCTAAAGGTTCTATGGCAATAGCAAACAGCAGGGGTGAAAGTGGGCACCCTGTCGTGTGCCCCCTATGCAAATCGAATTGTGGCGATCTATCAAGGTTAGTTAAAACCGATGCACATGGATGATGGTACAACATACTGACCCCCGAGGAAAACCTATCTCCTAAATTAAATTCTTTAATAGTAGTTAGAATATATTTCCACTCCACTTGATCAAAAGCCTTTTCAGCATCTAATGCAATAACTGCCAATTTAGAAAGAGATTTTTGCTTGGAATAGATTATATTAAGAAAACGTCTAACATTGAAAAATGAGAATCTATTAGGGACAAAAACATCCATTGCCAACCTGGTCAGGATGAATAATAGTTGAAATACATTTGTTTAATCTGGTTGCTAAAATTTTGGTGAACACTTTTAAATCAGTATTAAGAAGTGCGATTGGACGATAAGAGGACACATTTGTCTCATCCTTGCCTTTCTTAAGAAGTAAAGAAATATTGGCGAAGTAGAGAGAAGAAGGAAATTCCTGCTTGTAAAAAGAATGATTAAACATGCGTAACATAAGGGGTGCAATTTTACCAGCATATTTCTTATAAAATTCTATACAAAAGCCACTAGGACCAGGGGCCTTCCCATTGGGAAAGGCATTAAACGCATCCAGTATCTCTTGAAGAGTAATGTCGGCATTTAGCATTTCCTGATCAGCCTCACTCAGTTTTGGAAGGGAAGTGAATGAAGAAAGTCTACAATAGTTTGTGAAGACACAGAGGTCTTGGACTTGTATAAATCAGCATAGAATTCCATAAAGCGATTATTAAAGTCTTTTGGATTAGTCAAAATGTTACCATCTTTATCAGCAATATGATGAATTGACCTGCTGGCATATGAACCCCTTAATTGTTGAGCTAATAGTTTATCTGTTTTATCCCCAATCTCAAAATGTCTTTGTTTAATTTTTAACAAAGTCTTATTCACCTGATCCAAAGTAATCTTATTATATTCATATTTAAGTGACATAATATCATTTAAAACACTCAGTCCATCCAGTATCCCTATATAATTTCTCCAAATGGCTAAGATGAGCATCTATCTCCAATAAGCGTTTTTGTCTTTTTGTTTTTAAAGGCGATAAAAAACATCCATTGACATGAATTAAGAAACTCCGTTCGGACTAATCACGTGATGACGCGTCAAACAAAGACTTCTAAAAGTTGTTTGACACGAACAAAATTAAATAAAATCTTTGAAGCGTGTTCATAAATCGTAAAACTACTCCACGCTCAACGTGATCACTCCAAACTGTGTCTCTTTGTTTATTTAAAAGGAAGTTTTTATGACTTCAGCTGAAATGGAGTTTTCAACGTGGTCGCTGTGCGATACTGATACCCTGTTCTCCGAACTACTAAGCGAATAAAATCAAATAAGGGCCACCACATCCACTCTCCTTTAAATGGAGAGAGAAAAGGTTTATCGGTCTGAGACAGATTGTTAGTTATGTACAACGAACACGTTAAACAGTCCATTTCCAGCTGAAGGCGATAAAAAACATCCATTGACATGAATAAAGAAACTCCGTTCGGACTAATCACGTGATCACGTGATGACGTGTCAAACAAAGACTTCTAAAAGTTGTTTGACACGAACAAAATAAAATAAAATCTTTGAAGCGTGTTCATAAATCGTAAACCTACTCCACGCTCAACGTGATCATTCCAAACGGTGTCTCTTTGTTTATTTAAAAGGACGTTTTTATGACTTCAGCTGAAATGGAGTTTTCAACGTGGTCGCTGTGCGATACTGATACCCTGTTCTCCGAACTACTAAGCGAATAAAATCAAATAAGGGCCACCACATCCACTCTCCTTTAAATGGAGAGAGAAAAGGTTTACCGGTCTGAGACAGAGTGTTAGTAATGTACAACGAACACGTTAAACAGTCCATTTCCAGCTAAAGGCGATAAAAAACATCCATTGACATGAATAAAGAAACTCCGTTCGGACTAATCACGTGATCACGTGATGACGCGTCAAACAAAGACTTCTAAAAGTTGTTTGACACGAACAAAATTAAATAAAATCTTTGAAGCGTGTTCATAAATCGTAAAACTACTCCACGCTCAACGTGATCATTCCAAACTGTGTCTCTTTGTTTATTTAAAAGGAAGTTTTTATGACTTCAGCTGAAATGGAGTTTTCAACGTGGTCGCTGTGCGATACTGATACCCTGTTCTCCGAACTACTAAGCGAATAAAATCAAATAAGGGCCACCACATCCACTCTCCTTTAAATGGAGAGAAAAAGGTTTACGGTCTGAGACAGAGTGTTAGTAATGTACAACGAACACGTTAAACAGTCCATTTCCAGCTGAAGGCGATAAAAAACATCCATTGACATGAATAAAGAAACTCCGTTCGGACTAATCACGTGGTCACGTGATGACGTGTCAAACAAACTAAGACTTCTAAAAGTTGATTGACACGAACAAAATTAAATAAAATCTTTGAAGCGTGTTCATAAATCGTAAAACTACTCCACGCTCAACGTGATCATTCCAAACTGTGTCTCTTTGTTTATTTAAAAGGAAGTTTTTATGACTTCAGCTGAAATGGAGTTTTCAACGTGGTCGCGGTGCGATACTGATACCCTGTTCTCCGAACTACTAAGCGAATAAAATCAAATAAGGGCCACCACATCCACTCTCCTTTAAATGGAGAGAGAAAAGGTTTACCGGTCTGAGACAGAGTGTTAGTAATGTACAAATCGAACACGTTAAACAGTCCATTTCAGCTGAAGGCGATAAAAACATCCATTGACATGAATAAAGAAACTCCGTTCGGACTAATCACGTGGTCACGTGATGACGTGTCAAACAAACTAAGACTTCTAAAAGTTGTTTGACACGAACAAAATTAAATAAAATCTTTGAAGCGTGTTCATAAATCGTGAAAACTACTCCACGCTCAACGTGATCACTCCAAACTGTGTCTCTTTGTTTATTTAAAAGGAAGTTTTTATGACTTCAGCTGAAATGGAGTTTTCAACGTGGTCGCTGTGCGATACTGATACCCTGTTCTCCGAACTACTAAGCGAATAAAATCAAATAAGGGCCACCACATCCACTCTCCTTTAAATGGAGAGAGAAAAGGTTTATCGGTCTGAGACAGATTGTTAGTTATGTACAACGAACACGTTAAACAGTCCATTTCCAGCTGAAGGCGATAAAAAACATCCATTGACATGAATAAAGAAACTCCGTTCGGACTAATCACGTGATCACGTGATGACGTGTCAAACAAAGACTTCTAAAAGTTGTTTGACACGAACAAAATAAAATAAAATCTTTGAAGCGTGTTCATAAATCGTAAACCTACTCCACGCTCAACGTGATCATTCCAAACTGTGTCTCTTTGTTTATTTAAAAGGAAGTTTTTATGACTTCAGCTGAAATGGAGTTTTCAACGTGGTCGCTGTCTTGATACTGATACCCTGTTCTCCGAACTACTAAGCGAATAAAATCAAATAAGGGCCACCACATCCACTCTCCTTTAAATGGAGAGAGAAAAGGTTTACGGTCTGAGACAGAGTGTTAGTAATGTACAACGAACACGTTAAACAGTCCATTTCCAGCTGAAGGCGATAAAAAACATCCATTGACATGAATAAAGAAACTCCGTTGGGACTAATCACGTGGTCACGTGATGACGTGTCAAACAAACTAAGACTTCTAAAAGTTGTTTGACACGAACAAAATTAAATAAATTCTTTGAAGCGTGTTCATAAATCGTAAAACTACTCCACGCTCAACGTGATCACTCCAAACTGTGTCTCTTTGTTTATTTAAAAGGAAGTTTTTATGACTTCAGCTGAAATGGAGTTTTCAACGTGGTCGCTGTGCGATACTGATACCCTGTTCTCCGAACTACTAAGCGAATAAGATCAAATAAGGGCCACCACATCCACTCTCCTTTAAATGGAGAGAAAAGGTTTACCGGTCTGAGACAGAGTGTTAGTAATGTACAACGAACACGTTAAACAGTCCATTTCCAGCTGAAGGCGATAAAAACATCCATTGACATGAATAAAGAAACTCCGTTCGGACTAATCACGTGGTCACGTGATGACGTGTCAAACAAACTAAGACTTCTAAAAGTTGTTTGACACGAACAAAATTAAATAAAATCTTTGAAGCGTGTTCATAAATCGTAAAACTACTCCACGCTCAACGTGATCATTCCAAACTGTGTCTCTTTGTTTATTTAAAAGGAAGTTTTTATGACTTCAGCTGAAATGGAGTTTTCAACGTGGTCGCGGTGCGATACTGATACCCTGTTCTCCGAACTACTAAGCGAATAAAATCAAATAAGGGCCACCACATCCACTCTCCTTTAAATGGAGAGAAAAAGGTTTACGGTCTGAGACAGAGTGTTAGTAATGTACAACGAACACGTTAAACAGTCCATTTCCAGCTGAAGGCGATAAAAAACATCCATTGACATGAATAAAGAAACTCCGTTCGGACTAATCACGTGGTCACGTGATGACGTGTCAAACAAAGACTTCTAAAAGTTGTTTGACACGAACAAAATTAAATAAAATCTTTGAAGCGTGTTCATAAATCGTAAACCTACTCCACGCTCAACGTGATCATTCCAAACTATGTCTCTTTGTTAGATTATTATTTTTATTATGGTTTTGCAGACAAAGACAAACAATAACAAACAGACAAACCCTTCAAAACCAGAGAAACATTGGTGCAATATGCAAAATGAAGCACAAAAATAAGACAAAAAGGGAGAATGGCGGTGTACAAGACCAGCATATCCTACCAAAAATAAATTACAATAATCATATTAAAAAAATAATAATAATAACATAAAAAAAAATGAAAACATCATTGGTCCTTGTAGCTCAAAAGAAAAGTAAACACTGGGTCCCACATTCTATCAAATTTTCCAGCATTCCCAGAAATAGAATATCGGATTCTTTCAAGATGTAGAGTGGAAGTAAGTCCGGTTAACCAGTCTGAGAAGAGAGGCCTAACATTTTTCTTCCAAAAAGCAAAATAATTTTCTTAGCTACAATAATGCCATATTGGATAGGTGACCGTACCTTTGGACTGAGCGACTCAAGCAAATCTGACCAACCAAAAATTGCTATCATTGGGTCAGGAGTAAAACACAGTTATAGACTTGGGCAAAAAACTGAAATATTTCTAGCCAAAAACTCTGAATTTTAACACAGAACCAGAAAAGATGTGCCAGTGTACCCTCAGCAACTTTACACTTATCACAGATGGGAGAAACAGAAGAATAGAATTTGTTGAGCTTTGTTTTAGAATAGTGAAGTCTGTGTAAAACCTTGTACTGAATAAGTTGGTGCCTCGAATTTATAGAACATGAAAAAACAGATAAAAGACATTTATCCCAATCAAACTCTGTAATTTGAATTCCTAGGTCTTCTTCCCAAGCAGCTTTTAAATGAAAGGAGGAAAAGTTAATTACATCTTTAAAAGCATTAACAAACAAAGAGGTTAAACCCTTAGCATCTGGGGAATTTGAAAATAAGTCAAAAATTTTGTTTACTAAAGGCAAAACTACAAAATCTGAAAAATTTAAACGAACATAATTCCGGACCTGAAGATATCTGAAAAAATGAGAAGAAGGAAGATTAAATCTCTCACTGAGCTGTGAGAAAGAGGCAAAAGAATTACTAATGTATAAATCTTTAACACTAAGAATTCCTTTATCTTGCCATTCCTTAAAAACTTTATCTGTAAGAGAGGGTTTAAATGAATGATTATAACAGATAGGAGAAAATAAGGAAGTGTTTGGTAAGTTAGTCACCTTCCTAATTTGATACCAGATTCTAATTGAGTTATTAAGGATTAAATTATTTTTGGGAACCTCTTTATTAGACAGGGGAGTTGAAAAAGCAAAGCAGAAAGAGAAGAATGGAAGGAACTTTGTTCTATTGCTAACCAGGGGGGAGTGTCTGCTTGGACAATGCCTGGAAAAGAATCCCGCCAATACAGTAACACTCTGCAATTCGCTGCCCAGTAATACTGGCGAAAATTAGGCAAACCTAAACCGCCCAAATGTTTAGGTTTCTGCAAATGAATCTTAGATATACGAGCATTTTTAAAACCCCATATGAAAGGCATGATAATGGAGTCCAGAGTTTTAAAAAGGTTTTGGGTAGAAAAACAGGTACGTTTTGAAAAAGATATAAGAATCTTGGAAGGCTCACCATTTTAACCGCATTGATACGACCGATCATTGATATGGGGAGTGATCTCCATTTTTCTATATCCTGCTTCAAGCTGTCTAATAGCGTGAGAAAATTTAATTTAACTAAATCCTTTGAATTCTTTGGGACAGTTACACCAAGATATTTCAACATATCCGAGCTAATTTAAATGGTATACTCTGCATGAAGACTGGGTCTATATTCTTGCCAATGGGCATAAATTCACTTTTTGCCAATTAACAGAATAACCTGAAAAGTTACTAAATGAATTTAGTAGGTCCAACAAAGGTGGAACAGAGTGCTCAGGATCTGAAAGGTATAAAAAGAGCGTCATCGGCATAAAGAGATATGATATGATTTACCTGACCTATGCTTAAGGGCGGAATCTGTGGATGATTTCTGATAACAATTGCTAAAGGTTCTATGGCAATAGCAAACAGCAGAGGGTGAAAGTGGGCACCCCTGTCGTGTGCCCCTATGCAAATCGAATTGTGGCGATCTATCAAGGTTAGTTAAAACCGATGCACATGGATGATGGTACAACATACTGACCCACGAGGAAAACCTATCTCCTAAATTAAATTCTTTAATAGTAGTTAGAATATATTTCCACTCCACTTGATCAAAAGCCTTTTCAGCATCTAATGCAATAACTGCCAATTTAGAAAGAGATTTTTGCTTGGAATAGATTATATTAAGAAAACGTCTAACATTGAAAAATGAGAATCTATTAGGGACAAAGCCAACCTGGTCAGGATGAATAATAGTTGAAATACATTTGTTTAATCTGGTTGCTAAAATTTTGGTGAACACTTTTAAATCAGTATTAAGAAGTGCGATTGGACGATAAGAGGACACATTTGTCTCATCCTTGCCTTTCTTAAGTAAAAAGAAATATTGGCGAAGTAGAGAAGAAGAAATTCCTGCTTGTAAAAAGAATGATTAAACATGCGTAACATAAGGGTGCAATTTTACCAGCATATTTCTTATAAAATTCTATACAAAAGCCGTCAGGACCAGGGCCTTCCATTGGGAAAGGCATTAAGCGCATCCAGTATCTCTTGAAGAGTAATGTCGGCATTTAGCATTTCCTGATCAGCCTCACTCCAGTTTTGGAAGGGGAAGTGAATGAAGAAAGTCTACAATAGTTTGTGAAGACACAGAGGTCTTGGACTTGTATAAATCAGCATAGAATTCCATAAAGCGATTATTAAAGTCTTTTGGATTAGTCAAAATGTTACCATCTTTATCAGCAATATGATGAATTGACCTGCTGGCATATGAACCCTAATTGTTGAGCTAATAGTTTATCTGTTTTATCCCAATCTCAAAATGTCTTTGTTTAATTTTTAACAAAGTCTTATTCACCTGATCCAAAGTAATCTTATTATATTCATATTTAAGTGACATAATATCATTTAAAACACTCGAGTCCGCAGTATCCTATATAATTTCTCCAAATGGCTAAGATGAGCATCTATCTCCAATAAGCGTTTTTGTCTTTTTGTTTTTAAAGGCGATAAAAAAACATCCATTGACATGAATTAAGAAACTCCGTTCGGACTAATCACGTGATGATGACGCGTCAAACAAAGACTTCTAAAAGTTGTTTGACACGAACAAAATTAAATAAAATCTTTGAAGCGTGTTCATAAATCGTAAAACTACTCCACAGCTCAACGTGATCACTCCAAACTGTGTCTCTTTGTTTATTTAAAAGGAAGTTTTTATGACTTCAGCTGAAATGGAGTTTTCAACGTGGTCGCTGTGCGATACTGATACCCTGTTCTCCGAACTACTAAGCGAATAAAATCAAATAAGGGCCACCACATCCACTCTCCTTTAAATGGAGAGAAAAGGTTTATCGGTCTGAGACAGATTGTTAGTTATGTACAACGAACACGTTAAACAGTCCATTTCCAGCTGAAGGCGATAAAAACATCCATTGACATGAATAAAGAAACTCCGTTCGGACTAATCACGTGGTCACGTGATGACGTATCAAACAAACTAAGACTTCTAAAAGTTGTTTGACACGAACAAAATTAAATAAAATCTTTGAAGCGTGTTCATAAATCGTAAACCTACTCCACGCTCAACGTGATCATTCCAAACTGTGTCTCTTTGTTTATTTAAAAGGAAGTTTTATGACTTCAGCTGAAATGGAGTTTTCAACGTGGTCGCTGTGCGATACTGATACCCTGTTCTCCGAACTACTAAGCGAATAAGATCAAATAAGGGCCACCACATCCACTCTCCTTTAAATGGAGAGAAAAGGTTTACCGGTCTGAGACAGAGTGTTAGTAATGTACAACGAACACGTTGAACAGTCCATTTCCAGCTAAAGGCGATAAAAACATCCATTGACATGAATAAAAGAAACTGCTTCGGACTAATCACGTGATCACGTGATGACGCGTCAAACAAAGACTTCTAAAAGTTGTTTGACACGAACAAAATTCAATAAAATCTTTGAAGCGTGTTCATAAATCGTAAAACTACTCCACGCTCAACGTGATCACTCCAAACTGTGTCTCTTTGTTTATTTAAAAGGAAGTTTTTATGACTTCAGCTGAAATGGAGTTTTCAACGTGGTCGCTGTGCGATACTGATACCCTGTTCTCCGAATTACTAAGCTTAATAAAATCAAATAAGGGCCACCACATCCACTCTCCTTTAAATGGAGAGAGAAAAGGTTTATCGGTCTGAGACAGATTGTTAGTTATGTACAAC
>NC_056709.1:6148279-6240936 GCF_018831695.1 Puntigrus tetrazona
AATGGATGTTTTTTATCGCCTTCAGCTGAAAATGGACTGTTTAACGTGTTCGCTTGTACATTACTAACACTTGTCTCAGACCGGTAAACCTTTCTCCATTTAAAGGAGAGTGGATGTGGTGGCCTCTTATTTGATCTTATTCGCTTAGTAGTTCGGAGAAAGTCTTAGTTTGTTTGACACGTCATCACGTGACCACGTGATTAGTCCGAACGGAGTTTCTTATTCATGTCAATGGATGTTTTTATCGCCTTCAGCTGGAAATGGACTGTTTAACGTGTTCGCTTGTACATTACTAACACTCTGTGTCAGACCGATAACCTTTTTTTCTCCATTTAAAGGAGAGTGGATGTGGTGGCCTTATTTGATTTTTATTCGCTTAGTAGTTCGGAGAACAGGGTATCAGTATCGCACAGCGACCACGTTGAAAAACTCCATTTCAGCTGAAGTCATAAAAACTCCTTTTAAATAAAACAAAGAGACACAGTTTGGAGTGATCACGTTGAGCGTGGAGTAGTTTTACGATTTATGAACACGCTTCAAAGATTTTATTTAATTTTGTTCGTGTCAAACAACTTTTAGAAGTCTTAGTTTGTTTGATACGCCATCACGTGACCACGTGATTAGTCCGAACGGAGTTTCTTTATTCATGTCAATGGATGTTTTTATCGCCTTCAGCTGAAAATGACTGTTTAACGTGGTCGTTGTACATTACTAACTCTCTGTGTCAGACCGATAAACCTTTTCTCTCCATTTAAAGGAGAGTGGATGTGGTGGCCTTATTTGATCTTATTCGCTTAGTAGTTCGGAGAACAGGGTATCAGTATCGCAGCGACCACGTTGAAAACTCCATTTCAGCTGAAGTCATAAAAACTTCCTTTAAATAAACAAAGAGACACAGTTTGGAGTGATCACGCTTGAGCGTGGAGTAGTTTTAATACGATTTATGAACACGCTTCAAAGATTTTATTTAATTTTGTTCGTGTCAAACAACTTTTAGAAGTCTTAGTTTGTTTGATACGTCATCACGTGACCACGTGATTAGTCCGAACGGAGTTTCTTTATTCATGTCAATGGATGTTTTTATCGCTTTCAGCTGAAATGGACTGTTTAACGTGGTCGTTGTACATTACTACTACACTCTGTGTCAGACCGATAAACCTTTTCTCTCCATTTAAAGGAGAGTGGATGTGGTGGCCCTTATTTGATCTTATTCGCTTAGTAGTTCGAGAACAGGGTATCAGTATCGCACAGCGACCACGTTGAAAACTCCATTTCAGCTGAAGTCATAAAAACTTCCTTTAAATAAACAAAGAGACACAGTTTGGAGTGATCGCGAGCGTGGAGTAGTTTTACGATTTATGAACACGCTTCAAAGATTTTATTTAATTTTGTTCGTGTCAAACAACTTTTAGAAGTCTTAGTTTGTTTGACACGCCATCACGTGACCACGTGATTAGTCCGAACGGAGTTTCTTTATTCATGTCAATGGATGTTTTTATCGCTTTCAGCTGGAAATGGACTGTTTAACGTGTTCGCTGTACATTACTAACACTCTGTGTCAGACCGATAAACCTTTTCTCTCCATTTAAAGGAGAGTGATGTGGTGGCCCTTATTTGATCTTATTCGCTTAGTAGTTCGGAGAACAGGGTATCAGTATCGCACAGCGACCACGTTGAAAACTCCATTTCAGCTGAAGTCATAAAAACTTCCTTTAAATAAACAAAGAGACACAGTTTGGAGTGATCACGCTGAGCGTGGAGTAGTTTTACGATTTATGAACACGCTTCAAAGATTTTATTTAATTTTGTTCGTGTCAAACAACTTTTAGAAGTCTTAGTTTGTTTGATACGTCATCACGTGACCACGTGATTAGTCCGAACGGAGTTTCTTTATTCATGTCAATGGATGTTTTTATCGCCTTCAGCTGGAAATGGACTGTTTAACGTGTCGTTGTACATTACTAACACTCTGTGTGTCAGACCGAAAACCTTTTTTCTCTCCATTTAAAGGAGAGTGGATGTGGTGGCCTTTATTTGATCTTATTCGCTTAGTAGTTCGGAGAACAGGGTATCAGTATCGCACAGCGACCACGTTGAAAACTCCATTTCAGCTGAAGTCATAAAAACTCCTTTTAAATAAACAAAGAGACACAGTTTGGAGTGATCACGCTGAGCGTGGAGTAGTTTTACGATTTTATGAACACGCTTCAAAGATTTTATTTAATTTTGTTCGTGTCAAACAACTTTAGAAGTCTTAGTTTGTTTGATACGCCATCACGTGACCACGTGATTAGTCCGAACGGAGTTTCTTTATTCATGTCAATGGATGTTTTTATCGCCTTCAGCTGGAAAATGGACTGTTTAACGTGTCGTTGTACATTACTAACACTCTGTGTCAGACCGATAAACCTTTTCTCTCCATTTAAAGGAGAGTGGATGTGGTGGCCCTTATTTGATCTTATTCGCTTAGTAGTTCGGAGAACAGGGGTATCAGTATCGCACAGCGACCACGTTGAAAACTCCATTTCAGCTGAAGTCATAAAAACTTTTTAAATAAACAAAGAGACACAGTTTGGAGTGATCACGCTGAGCGTGGAGTAGTTTTACGATTTATGAACACGCTTTCAAAGATTTTATTTAATTTTGTTCGTGTCAAACAACTTTTAGAAGTCTTAGTTTGTTTGATACGCCATCACGTGACCACGTGATTAGTCCGAACGGAGTTTCTTTATTCATGTCAATGGATGTTTTTATCGCCTTCAGCTGAAAATGGACTGTTTAACGTGTTCGTTGTACATTACTACACACTCTGTGTCAGACCGATAAACCTTTTCTCTCCATTTAAAGGAGAGTGGATGTGGTGGCCCTTATTTGATCTTATTCGCTTAGTAGTTCGGAGAACAGGGTATCAGTATCGCACAGCGACCACGTTGAAAACTCCATTTCAGCTGAAGTCATAAAAACTTCCTTTAAATAAACAAAGAGAGACACAGTTTGGAGTGATCACGTTGAGCGTGGAGTAGTTTTACGATTTATGAACACGCTTCAAAGATTTTATTTAATTTGTTCGTCGTGTCAAACAACTTTTAGAAGTCTTAGTTTGTTTGATACGCCATCACGTGACCACGTGATTAGTCCGAACGGAGTTTCTTTATTCATGTCAATGGATGTTTTTATCGCCTTCAGCTGAAATGGACTGTTTAACGTGTTCGTTGTACATTACTAACACTCTGTGTCAGACCGATAAACCTTTTCTCTCCATTTAAAGGAGAGTGGATGTGGTGGCCCTTATTTGATCTTATTCGCTTAGTAGTTCGGAGAACAGGGTATCAGTATCGCACAGCGACCACGTTGAAACTCCATTTCAGCTGAAGTCATAAAAACTTTTTAAATAAACAAAGAGACACAGTTTGGAGTGATCACGTTGAGCGTGGAGTAGTTTTACGATTTATGAACACGCTTCAAAGATTTTATTTAATTTTGTTCGTGTCAAACAACTTTAGAAGTCTTAGTTTGTTTGACACGCCATCACGTGACCACGTGATTAGTCCGAACGGAGTTTCTTTATTCATGTCAATGGATGTTTTTATCGCCTTCAGCTGAAAATGGACTGTTTAACGTGTTCGTGTACACATACTAACACTCTGTCTCAGACCGATAAACCTTTTCTCCCATTTAAAGGAGAGTGGATGTGGTGGCCCTTATTTGATTTTATTCTCTTAGTAGTTCGGAGAACAGGGTATCAGTATCGCACAGCGACCACGTTGAAAACTCCATTTCAGCTGAAGTCATAAAAACTTCCTTTTAAATAAAACAAAGAGACACAGTTTGGAGTGATCACGCTGAGCGTGGAGTAGTTTTACGATTTATGAACACGCTTCAAAGATTTTATTTAATTTTGTTCGTGTCAAACAACTTTTAGAAGTCTTAGTTTGTTTGATACGCCATCACGTGACCACGTGATTAGTCCGAACGGAGTTTCTTTATTCATGTCAATGGATGTTTTTATCGCCTTCAGCTGAAAATGGACTGTTTAACGTGTTCGTTGTACATTACTAACACTCTGTCTCAGACCGATAAACCTTTTCTCTCCATTTAAAGGAGAGTGGATGTGGTGGCCCTTATTTGATCTTATTCGCTTAGTAGTTCGGAGAACAGGGTATCAGTATCGCACAGCGACCACGTTGAAAACTCCATTTCAGCTGAAGTCATAAAAACTTCCTTTAAATAAACAAAGAGACACAGTTTGGAGTGATCACGCTGAGCGTGGAGTAGTTTTACGATTTATGAACACGCTTCAAAGATTTTATTTAATTTTGTTCGTGTCAAACAACTTTTAGAAGTCTTAGTTTGTTTGATACGCCATCACGTGACCACGTGATTAGTCCGAACGGAGTTTCTTTATTCATGTCAATGGATGTTTTTATCGCCTTCAGCTGGAAATGGACTGTTTAACGTGTTCGTTGTACATTACTACTAACACTCTGTCTCAGACCGATAAACCTTTTTCTCTCCATTTAAAGGAGAGTGGATGTGGTGGCCCTTATTTGATCTTATTCGCTTAGTAGTTCGGAGAACAGGGTATCAGTATCGCACAGCGACCACGTTGAAAACTCCATTTCAGCTGAAGTCATAAAACTTCCTTTTAATAAACAAAGAGACACAGTTTGGAGTGATCACGCTTGAGCGTGGAGTAGTTTTACGATTTATGAACACGCTTCAAAGATTTTATTTAATTTTGTTCGTGTCAAACAACTTTTAGAAGTCTTAGTTTGTTTGACACGCCATCACGTGACCACGTGATTAGTCCGAACGGAGTTTCTTTATTCATGTCAATGGATGTTTTTATCGCCTTCAGCTGGAAATGGACTGTTTAACGTGTTCGTTGTACATTACTAACACTCTGTGTCAGACCGATAAACCTTTTTTTCTCTCTCCATTTAAAGGAGAGTGATGTGGTGGCCCTTATTTGATCTTATTCGCTTAGTAGTTAGTAGTTCGGAGACAGGGTATCAGTATCGCACAGCGACCACGTTGAAAACTCCATTTCAGCTGTCATAAAAAAAACTCTCCTTAAATAAAAACAAAAGAGACACAGTTTGGAGTGATCACGCTTGAGCGTGGAGTAGTTTTACGATTTATGAACACGCTTCAAAGATTTTATTTAATTTTGTTCGTGTCAAACAACTTTTAGAAGTCTTAGTTTGTTTGACACGTCATCACGTGACCACGTGATTAGTCCGAACGGAGTTTCTTTATTCATGTCAATGGATGTTTTTATCGCCTTCAGCTGAAAATGGACTGTTTAACGTGTTCGTTGTACATTACTAACACTCTGTGTCAGACCGATAAACCTTTTCTCTCATTTAAAGGAGAGTGGATGTGGTGGCCTTTATTTGATCTTATTCGCTTAGTAGTTCGGAGAACAGGGTATCAGTATCGCACAGCGACCACGTTGAAAACTCCATTTCAGCTGAAGTCATAAAACTTCCTTTAAATAAACAAAGAGACACAGTTTGGAGTGATCACGCTGAGCGTGGAGTAGTTTTACGATTTATGAACACGCTTCAAAGATTTTATTTAATTTTGTTCGTGTCAAACAACTTTTAGAAGTCTTAGTTTGTTTGATACGCCATCACGTGACCACGTGATTAGTCCGAACGGAGTTTCTTTATTCATGTCAATGGATGTTTTTATCGCTTTCAGCTGAAATGGACTGTTTAACGTGTTCGTTGTACACATACTAACACTCTGTCTCAGACCGATAAACCTTTTCTCTCCATTTAAAGGAGAGTGGATGTGGTGGCCCTTATTTGATCTTATTCGCTTAGTAGTTCGGAGAACAGGGTATCAGTATCGCACAGCGACTACGTTGAAAACTCCATTTCAGCTGAAGTCATAAAAACTTCCTTTTAAATAAACAAAGAGACACAGTTTGGAGTGATCACGCTGAGCGTGGAGTAGTTTTACGATTTATGAACACGCTTCAAAGATTTTATTTAATTTTGTTCGTGTCAAACAACTTTTAGAAGTCTTAGTTTGTTTGACACGCCATCACGTGACCACGTGATTAGTCCGAACGGAGTTTCTTTATTCATGTCAATGGATGTTTTTATCGCCTTCAGCTGGAAATGGACTGTTTAACGTGTTCGTTGTACACACTACTACACTCTGTCTCAGACCGATAAACCTTTTCTCTCCATTTAAAGGAGAGTGGATGTGGTGGCCCTTATTTGATCTTATTCGCTTAGTAGTTCGGAGAACAGGGTATCAGTATCGCACAGCGACCACGTTGAAAAAACTCCATTTCAGCTGAAGTCATAAAAACTTCCTTTTAAATAAACAAAGAGACACAGTTTGGAGTGATCACGTTGAGCGTGGAGTAGTTTTACGATTTATGAACACGCTTCAAAGATTTTATTTAATTTTGTTCGTGTCAAACAACTTTAGAAGTCTTAGTTTGTTTGATACGCCATCACGTGACCACGTGATTAGTCCGAACGGAGTTTCTTTATTCTTTATTCATGTCAATGGATGTTTTTATCGCCTTCAGCTGAAATGGACTGTTTAACGTGTTCGTTGTACATTACTAACACTCTGTCTCAGACCGATAAACCTTTTCTCTCTCCATTTAAAGGAGAGTGGATGTGGTGGCCCTTATTTGATCTTATTCGCTTAGTAGTTCGGAGAACAGGGTATCAGTATCGCACAGCGACCACGTTGAAAACTCCATTTCAGCTGAAGTCATAAAAACTTCCTTTTAAATAAACAAAGAGACACAGTTTGGAGTGATCACGTTGAGCGTGGAGTAGTTTTACGATTTATGAACACGCTTTCAAAGATTTTATTTAATTTTGTTCGTGTCAAACAACTTTTAGAAGTCTTAGTTTGTTTGATACGCCATCACGTGACCACGTGATTAGTCCGAACGGAGTTTCTTTATTCATGTCAATGGATGTTTTTATCGCCTTCAGCTGGAAATGGACTGTTTAACGTGTTCGTTGTACATTACTAACACTCTGTCTCAGACCGATAAACCTTTTTCTCCATTTAAAGGAGAGTGGATGTGGTGGCCCTTATTTGATCTTATTCGCTTAGTAGTTCGGAGAACAGGGTATCAGTATCGCACAGCGACCACGTTGAAAACTCCATTTCAGCTGAAGTCATAAAAACTCCTTTTAAATAAACAAAGAGACACAGTTTGGAGTGATCACGTTGAGCGTGGAGTAGTTTTACGATTTATGAACACGCTTCAAAGATTTTATTTAATTTTGTTCGTGTCAAACAACTTTTAGAAGTCTTAGTTTGTTTGACACGTCATCACGTGACCACGTGATTAGTCCGAACGGAGTTTCTTTATTCATGTCAATGGATGTTTTTATCGCCTTCAGCTGAAAATGGACTGTTTAACGTGTTCGTTGTACATTACTAACACTCTGTCTCAGACCGATAAACCTTTTCTCTCATTTAAAGGAGAGTGGATGTGGTGGCCCTTATTTGATCTTATTCGCTTAGTAGTTCGGAGAACAGGGTATCAGTATCGCACAGCGACCACGTTGAAAACTCCATTTCAGCTGAAGTCATAAAAACTTCTTTTAAATAAACAAAGAGACACAGTTTGGAGTGATCACGTTGAGCGTGGAGTAGTTTTACGATTTATGAACACGCTTCAAAGATTTTATTTAATTTTGTTCGTTTCAAACAACTTTTAGAAGTCTTAGTTTGTTTGACACATCATCACGTGACCACGTGATTTGTCCGAACGGAGTTTCTTTATTCATGTCAATGGATGTTTTTATCGCCTTCAGCTGAAATGGACTGTTTAACGTGTTCGTTACACACTAACACTCTGTCTCAGACCGATAAACCTTTTCTCTCTCCATTTAAAGGAGAGTGGATGTGGTGGCCTTTATTTGATCTTATTCTCCTAGTAGTTCGGAGAACAAGGTATCAGTATCGCACAGCGACCACGTTGAAAACTCCATTTCAGCTGAAGTCATAAAAACTTCCTTTTAAATAAACAAAGAGACACAGTTTGGAGTGATCACGTTGAGCGTGGAGTAGTTTTACGATTTATGAACACGCTTCAAAGATTTTATTTAATTTTGTTCGTGTCAAACAACTTTTAGAAGTCTTAGTTTGTTTGACACGTCATCACGTGACCACGTGATTAGTCCGAACGGAGTTTCTTTATTAATGTCAATGGATGGTTTTTTATCGCCTTCAGCTGGAAATGGACTGTTTAACGTGTTCGTTGTACAATACTGACACTCTGTGTCAGACCGATAAACCTTTTCTCTCTCCATTTAAAGGAGAGTGGATGTGGTGGCCTTATTTGATCTTATTCGCTTAGTAGTTCGGAGAACAGGGTATCAGTATCGCACAGCGACCACGTTGAAAACTCCATTTCAGCTGAAGTCATAAAAACTTCCTTTTAAATAAACAAAGAGACACAGTTTGGAGTGATCACGTTGAGCGTGGAGTAGTTTTACGATTTATGAACATGCTTCAAAGATTTTATTTATTTTTGTTCGTGTCAAACAACTTTTAGAAGTCTTAGTTTGTTTGATACGTCATCACGTGACCACGTGATTAGTCCGAACGGAGTTTTTATTCATGTCAATGGATGTTTTTATCGCCTTCAGCTGAAAATGGACTGTTTAACGTGTTCGTTGTACATTACTACTTAAACTCTGTCTCAGACCGATAAACTTTTCTCTCCATTTAAAGGAGAGTGGATGTGGTGGCCTTATTTGATCTTATTCGCTTAGTAGTTCGGAGAACAGGGTATCAGTATCGCACAGCGACCACGTTGAAAACTCCATTTCAGCTGAAGTCATAAAAACTTCCTTTTAAATAAACAAAGAGACACAGTTTGGAGTGATCACGCTGAGCGTGGAGTAGTTTTACGATTTATGAACACGCTTCAAAGATTTTATTTAATTTTGTTCGTTCGTGTCAAACAACTTTTAGAAGTCTTAGTTTGTTTGATACGTCATCACGTGACCACGTGATTAGTCCGAACGGAGTTTCTTTATTCATGTCAATGGATGTTTTTTATCGCCTTCAGCTGAAATGGACTGTTTAACGTGTTCGTTGTACATTACTAACACTCTGTCTCAGACCGATAAACCTTTTCTCTCTCCATTTAAAGGAGAGTGGATGTGGTGGCCCTTATTTGATCTTATTCGCTTAGTAGTTCGGAGAACAGGGTATCAGTATCGCACAGCGACCACGTTGAAAACTCCATTTCAGCTGAAGTCATAAAAACTTCCTTTAAATAAACAAAGAGACACAGTTTGGAGTGATCACGCTGAGCGTGGAGTAGTTTTTACGATTTATGAACACGCTTCAAAGATTTTATTTAATTTTGTTCGTGTCAAACAACTTTTAGAAGTCTTAGTTTGTTTGACACGTCATCACGTGACCACGTGATTAGTCCGAACGGAGTTTCTTTATTCATGTCAATGGATGTTTTTTATCGCCTTCAGCTGGAAATGGACTGTTTAACGTGGTTCGTTGTACATTACTACTAACTCTGTGTCAGACCGATAACCTTTTTCTCTCTCATTTAAAGGAGAGTGGATGTGGTGGCCTTATTTGATCTTATTCGCTTAGTAGTTCGGAGAACAGGGTATCAGTATCGCACAGCGACCACGTTGAAAACTCCATTTCAGCTGAAGTCATAAAAACTTCCTTTTTAAATAAACAAAGAGACACAGTTTGGAGTGATCACGCTTGAGCGTGGAGTAGTTTTACGATTTATGAACACGCTTCAAAGATTTTATTTAATTTTGTTCGTGTCAAACAACTTTTAGTCTTAGTTTTTGTTTGATACGCCATCACGTGACCACGTGATTAGTCCGAACGGAGTTTCTTTATTCATGTCAATGGATGTTTTTATCGCCTTCAGCTGAAATGGACTGTTTAACGTGTTCGTTGTACATTACTAACACTCTGTCTCAGACCGATAAACCTTTTTTTCTCTCCATTTAAAGGAGAGTGATGTGGTGGCCCTTATTTGATCTTATTCGCTTAGTAGTTCGGAGAACAGGGTATCAGTATCGCACAGCGACCACGTTGAAAACTCCATTTCAGCTCCATTTCAGCTGAAGTCATAAAAACTCCTTTTAAATAAACAAAGAGACACAGTTTGGAGTGATCACGCTGAGCGTGGAGTAGTTTTACGATTTATGAACACGCTTCAAAGATTTTATTTAATTTTGTTCGTGTCAAACAACTTTAGAAGTCTTAGTTTGTTTGATACGTCATCACGTGACCACGTGATTAGTCCGAACGGAGTTTCTTTATTCATGTCAATGGATGTTTTTATCGCCTTCAGCTGAAAATGGACTGTTTAACGTGTTCGTTGTACATTACTAACACTCTGTGTCAGACCGATAAACCTTTTCTCTCCATTTAAAGGAGAGTGGATGTGGTGGCCCTTATTTGATCTTATTCGCTTAGTAGTTCGGAGAACAGGGTATCAGTATCGCACAGCGACCACGTTGAAAACTCCATTTCAGCTGAAGTCATAAAAACTTCCTTTAAATAAACAAAGAGACACAGTTTGGAGTGATCACGTTGAGCGTGGAGTAGTTTTACGATTTATGAACACGCTTCAAAGATTTTATTTAATTTTGTTCGTGTCAAACAACTTTTAGAAGTCTTAGTTTGTTTGATACGTCATCACGTGACCACGTGATTAGTCCGAACGGAGTTTCTTTATTCATGTCAATGGATGTTTTTATCGCCTTCAGCTGAAATGGACTGTTTAACGTGTTCGTTGTACAATACTGACACTCTGTGTCAGACCGATAAACCTTTTCTCTCTCCATTTAAAGGAGAGTGGATGTGGTGGCCCTTATTTGATCTTATTCGCTCAGTAGTTCGGAGAACAGGGTATCAGTATCGCACAGCGACCACGTTGAAAACTCCATTTCAGCTGAAGTCATAAAAACTTCCTTTTAAATAAACAAAAAGACACAGTTTGGAGTGATCACGCTTGAGCGTGGAGTAGTTTTACGATTTATGAACACGCTTCAAAGATTTTATTTAATTTTGTTCGTGTCAAACAACTTTTAGAAGTCTTAGTTTGTTTGACACGTCATCACGTGACCACGTGATTAGTCCGAACGGAGTTTCTTTATTCATGTCAATGGATGTTTTTTATCGCCTTCAGCTGAAAATGGACTGTTTAACATGTTCGTTGTACAATACTGACACTCTGTGTCAGACCGATAAACCTTTTCTCTCTCCATTTAAAGGAGAGTGGATGACGTGGCCCTTATTTGATCTTATTCGCTTAGTAGTTCGGAGAACAGGGTATCAGTATCGCACAGCGACCACGTTGAAAACTCCATTTCAGCTGAAGTCATAAAAACTTCCTTTTAAATAAACAAAGAGACACAGTTTGGAGTGATCACGTTGAGCGTGGAGTAGTTTTACGATTTATGAACACGCTTCAAAGATTTTATTTAATTTTGTTCGTGTCAAACAACTTATAGAAGTCTTAGTTTGTTTGACACGTCATCACGTGACCACGTGATTAGTCCGAACGGAGTTTCTTTATTCATGTCAATGGATGTTTTTATCGCCTTCAGCTGAAAATGGACTGTTTAACGTGTGTCGTTGTACACATTACTAACACTCTGTCTCAGACCGATAAACCTTTTTTTTCTCCATTTAAAGGAGAGTGGATGTGGTGGCCCTTATTTGATCTTATTCGCTTAGTAGTTCGGAGAACAGGGTATCAGTATCGCACAGCGACCACGTTGAAAACTCCATTTCAGCTGAAGTCATAAAAAAACTCCTTTTAAATAAACAAAGAGACACAGTTTGGAGTGATCACGCTGAGCGTGGAGTAGTTTTACGATTTATGAACACGCTTTCAAAGATTTTATTTAATTTTGTTCGTGTCAAACAACTTTTAGAAGTCTTAGTTTGTTTGATACGTCATCACGTGACCACGTGATTAGTCCGAACGGAGTTTCTTTATTCATGTCAATGGATGTTTTTATCGCCTTCAGCTGAAAATGGACTGTTTAACGTGTTCGTTGTACATTACTAACACTCTGTCTCAGACCGATAAACCTTTTTCTCTCCATTTAAAGGAGAGTGGATGTGGTGGCCTTATTTTTGATCTTATTCGCTTAGTAGTTCGGAGAACAGGGTATCAGTATCGCACAGCGACCACGTTGAAAAACTCCATTTCAGCTGAAGTCATAAAAACTTCCTTTAAATAAAAAAGAGACACAGTTTGGAGTGATCACGCTGAGCGTGGAGTAGTTTTACGATTTATGAACACGCTTCAAAGATTTTATTTAATTTTGTTCGTGTCAAACAACTTTTAGAAGTCTTAGTTTGTTTGATACGTCATCACGTGACCACGTGATTAGTCCGAACGGAGTTTCTTTATTCATGTCAATGGATGTTTTTATCGCCTTCAGCTGAAAATGGACTGTTTAACGTGTTCGTTGTACATTACTAACACTCTGTCTCAGACCGATAAACCTTTTCTCTCCATTTAAAGGAGAGTGGATGTGGTGGCCCTTATTTGATCTTATTCGCTTAGTAGTTCGGAGAACAGGGTATCAGTATCGCACAGCGACCACGTTGAAAACTCCATTTCAGCTGAAGTCATAAAAACTTCCTTTAAATAAACAAAGAGACACAGTTTGGAGTGATCACGTTGAGCGTGGAGTAGTTTTACGATTTATGAACACGCTTCAAAGATTTTATTTAATTTTGTTCGTGTCAAACAACTTTAGAAGTCTTTTGTTTGATTGACACGTCACGTGACCACGACCACGTGATTAGTCCGAACGGAGTTTCTTTATTCATGTCAATGGATGTTTTTATCGCCTTCAGCTGAAATGGACTGTTTAACGTGTTCGTTGTACATTACTAACACTCTGTCTCAGACCGATAAACCTTTTCTCTCCATTTAAAGGAGAGTGGATGTGGTGGCCTTTATTTGATCTTATTCGCTTAGTAGTTCGGAGAACAGGGTATCAGTATCGCACAGCGACCACGTTGAAAACTCCATTTCAGCTGAAGTCATAAAAACTTCCTTTAAATAAACAAAGAGACACAGTTTGGAGTGATCACGCTGAGCGTGGAGTAGTTTTACGATTTATGAACACGCTTCAAAGATTTTATTTAATTTTGTTCGTGTCAAACAACTTTTAGAAGTCTTTTGTTTGATACGCCATCACGTGACCACGTGATTAGTCCGAACGGAGTTTCTTTATTCATGTCAATGGATGTTTTTATCGCCTTCAGCTGAAATGGACTGTTTAACGTGTTCGTTACATTACTTAACACTCTGTCTCAGACCGATAAACCTTTTCTCTCCATTTAAAGGAGAGTGGATGTGGTGGCCCTTATTTGATCTTTTATTCGCTTAGTAGTTCGGAGAACAGGGTATCAGTATCGCACAGCGACCACGTTGAAAACTCCATTTCAGCTGAAGTCATAAAAACTTCCTTTAAATAAACAAAGAGACACAGTTTGGAGTGATCACGCTTGAGCGTGGAGTAGTTTTACGATTTATGAACACGCTTCAAAGATTTTATTTAATTTTGTTCGTGTCAAACAACTTTTAGAAGTCTTAGTTTGTTTGACGTCATCACGTCACGTGACCACGTGATTAGTCCGAACGGAGTTTCTTTATTCATGTCAATGGATGTTTTTATCGCCTTCAGCTGAAAATGGACTGTTTAACGTGTTCGTTGTACATAACTAACACTCTGTCTCAGACCGATAAACCTTTTCTCTCTCCATTTAAAGGAGAGTGGATGTGGTGGCCCTTATTTGATCTTATTCGCTTAGTAGTTCGGAGAACAGGGTATCAGTATCGCACAGCGACCACGTTGAAAAAAACTCCATTTCAGCTGAAGTCATAAAAACTTCCTTTTAAATAAACAAAGAGACACAGTTTGGAGTGATCACGTTGAGCGTGGAGTAGTTTTACGATTTATGAACACGCTTCAAAAGATTTTATTTAATTTTGTTCGTGTCAAACAACTTTTAGAAGTCTTAGTTTGTTTGACACGTCATCACGTGACCACGTGATTAGTCCGAACGGAGTTTCTTTATTCATGTCAATGGATGTTTTTATCGCCTTCAGCTGAAAATGGACTGTTTAACGTGTTCGTTGTACATTACTAACACTCTGTCTCAGACCGATAAACCTTTTCTCTCCATTAAAGGAGAGTGATGTGGTGGCCTCTATTTGATCTTATTCGCTTAGTAGTTCGGAGAACAGGGTATCAGTATCGCACAGCGACCACGTTGAAAACTCCATTTCAGCTGAAGTCATAAAAACTTCCTTTTAAATAAACAAAGAGACACAGTTTGGAGTGATCACGTTGAGCGTGGAGTAGTTTTACGATTTATGAACACGCTTCAAAGATTTTATTTAATTTTGTTCGTGTCAAACAACTTTAGAAGAAGTTAGTTTGTTTGATACGTCATCACGTGACCACGTGATTAGTCCGAACGGAGTTTCTTTATTCATGTCAATGGATGTTTTTATCGCCTTCAGCTGAAATGGACTGTTTAACGTGTTCGTTGTACATTACTAACACTCTGTCTCAGACCGATAAACCTTTTCTCTCCATTTAAAGGAGAGTGGATGTGGTGGCCCTTATTTGATTTGATCTTATTCGCTTAGTAGTTCGGAGAACAGGGTATCAGTATCGCACAGCGACCACGTTGAAAAAACCATTTCAGCTGAAGTCATAAAAACTCCTTTTAAATAAACAAAGAGACACAGTTTGGAGTGATCACGCTTGAGCGTGGAGTAGTTTTACGATTTTATGAACACGCTTCAAAGATTTTATTTAATTTTGTTCGTGTCAAACAACTTTTAGAAGTCTTAGTTTGTTTGATACGCCATCACGTGACCACGTGATTAGTCCGAACGGAGTTTCTTTATTCATGTCAATGGATGTTTTTATCGCCTTCAGCTGGAAATGGACTGTTTAACGTGTTCGTTGTACATTACTAACACTCTGTGTCAGACCGATAAACCTTTTCTCTCCATTTAAAGGAGAGTGGATGTGGTGGCCTTATTTGATCTTATTCGCTTAGTAGTTCGGAGAACAGGGTATCAGTATCGCACAGCGACCACGTTGAAAAAACTCCATTTCAGCTGAAGTCATAAAAACTTCCTTTAATAAAAAGAGACACAGTTTGGAGTGATCACGTTGAGCGTGGAGTAGTTTTACGATTTATGAACACGCTTCAAAGATTTTATTTAATTTTGTTCGTGTCAAACAACTTTTAGAAGTCTTAGTTTGTTTGATACGCCATCACGTGACCACGTGATTAGTCCGAACGGAGTTTCTTTATTCATGTCAATGGATGTTTTTATCGCCTTCAGCTGAAAATGGACTGTTTAACGTGTTCGTTGTACATTACTAACACTCTGTCTCAGACCGATAAACCTTTTTTTTCTCTCCATTTAAAGGAGAGTGGATGTGGTGGCCTTTATTTGATCTTATTCGCTTAGTAGTTCGGAGAACAGGGTATCAGTATCGCACAGCGACCACGTTGAAAACTCCATTTCAGCTGAAGTCATAAAAACTCCTTTTAAATAAACAAAGAGACACAGTTTGGAGATCACGCACGTTGAGCGTGGAGTAGTTTTACGATTTATGAACACGCTTCAAAGATTTTATTTAATTTTGTTCGTGTCAACTTTTAGAAGTCTTAGTTTGTTTGATACGTCATCACGTGACCACGTGATTAGTCCGTCCGAACGGAGTTTCTTTATTCATGTCAATGGATGTTTTTATCGCCTTCAGCTGAAATGGACTGTTTAACGTGTTCGTTGTACATTACTAACACTCTGTCTCAGACCGATAAACCTTTTCTCTCATTTAAAGGAGAGTGGATGTGGTGGCCCTTATTTGATCTTATTCGCTTAGTAGTTCGGAGAACAGGGTATCAGTATCGCACAGCGACCACGTTGAAAACTCCATTTCAGCTGAAGTCATAAAAACTTCCTTTTAAATAAACAAAGAGACACAGTTTGGAGTGATGATCACGCTGAGCGTGGAGTAGTTTTACGATTTATGAACACGCTTCAAAGATTTTATTTAATTTTGTTCGTGTCAAACAACTTTTAGAAGTCTTAGTTTGTTTGATACGTCATCACGTGACCACGTGATTAGTCCGAACGGAGTTTCTTTATTCATGTCAATGGATGTTTTTATCGCCTTCAGCTGGAAATGGACTGTTTAACGTGTTCGTTGTACATTACTAACACTCTGTCTCAGACCGATAAACCTTTTCTCTCCATTTAAAGGAGAGTGGATGTGGTGGCCCTTATTTGATCTTATTCGCTTAGTAGTTCGGAGAACAGGGTATCAGTATCGCACAGCGACCACGTTGAAAACTCCATTTCAGCTGAAGTCATAAAAACTTCCTTTAAAATAAACAAAGAGACACAGTTTGGAGTGATCACGTTGAGCGTGGAGTAGTTTTACGATTTATGAACACGCTTCAAAGATTTTATTTATTTTTGTTCGTGTCAAACAACTTTTAGAAGTCTTAGTTTGTTTGATACGTCATCACGTGACCACGTGATTAGTCCGAACGGAGTTTCTTTATTCATGTCAATGGATGTTTTTATCGCCCTTCAGCTGAAAATGGACTGTTTAACGTGTTCGTTGTACATTACTAACACTCTGTCTCAGACCGATAAACCTTTTCTCTCCATTTAAAGGAGAGTGGATGTGGTGGCCCTTATTTGATCTTATTCGCTTAGTAGTTCGGAGAACAGGGTATCAGTATCGCACAGCGACCACGTTGAAAAAACTCCATTTCAGCTGAAGTCATAAAAACTTCCTTTTAAATAAAACAAAGAGACACAGTTTGGAGTGATCACGTTGAGCGTGGAGTAGTTTTACGATTTATGAACACGCTTTCAAAGATTTTATTTAATTTTGTTCGTGTCAAACAACTTTTAGAAGTCTTAGTTTGTTTGATACGCCATCACGTGACCACGTGATTAGTCCGAACGGAGTTTCTTTATTCATGTCAATGGATGTTTTTATCGCCTTCAGCTGAAAATGGACTGTTTAACGTGTTCGTTGTACATTACTAACACTCTGTCTCAGACCGATAAACCTTTTCTCTCCATTTAAAGGAGAGTGGATGTGGTGGCCCTTAATTGATCTTATTCGCTTAGTAGTAGTTCGGAGAACAGGGTATCAGTATCGCACAGCGACCACGTTGAAAACTCCATTTCAGCTGAAGTCATAAAAACTTCCTTTAAATAAACAAAGAGACACAGTTTGGAGTGATCACGTTGAGCGTGGAGTAGTTTTACGATTTATGAACACGCTTTCAAAGATTTTATTTAATTTTGTTCGTGTCAAACAACTTTTAGAAGTCTTAGTTTGTTTGATACGTCATCACGTGACCACGTGATTAGTCCGAACGGAGTTTCTTTATTCATGTCAATGGATGTTTTTATCGCCTTCAGCTGAAAATGGACTGTTTAACGTGTTCGTTGTACACATTACTAACACTCTGTCTCAGACCGATAAACCTTTTTTTTCTCTCCCATTTAAAGGAGAGTGGATGTGGTGGCCCTTATTTGATCTTATTCGCTTAGTAGTTCGGAGAACAGGGTATCAGTATCGCACAGCGACCACGTTGAAAAACTCCATTTCAGCTGAAGTCATAAAAACTTCCTTTTAAATAAACAAAGAGACACAGTTTGGAGTGATCACGCTGAGCGTGGAGTAGTTTTACGATTTATGAACACGCTTCAAAGATTTTATTTAATTTTGTTCGTGTCAAACAACTTTTAGAAGTCTTAGTTTGTTTGATACGTCATCACGTGACCACGTGATTAGTCCGAACGGAGTTTCTTTATTCATGTCAATGGATGTTTTTATCGCCTTCAGCTGAAAATGGACTGTTTAACGTGTTCGTTGTACATTACTACTACACTCTGTGTCAGACCGATAAACTTTTCTCTCCATTTAAAGGAGAGTGGATGTGGTGGCCTCTTATTTGATCTTATTCGCTTAGTAGTTCGAGAACAGGGTATCAGTATCGCACAGCGACCACGTTGAAAACTCCATTTCAGCTGAAGTCATAAAAACTTCCTTTTAAATAAACAAAGAGACACAGTTTGGAGTGATCACGCTGAGCGTGGAGTAGTTTTACGATTTATGAACACGCTTCAAAGATTTTATTTAATTTTGTTCGTGTCAAACAACTTTTAGAAGTCTTAGTTTGTTTGATACGCCATCACGTGACCACGTGATTAGTCCGAACGGAGTTTCTTTATTCATGTCAATGGATGTTTTTATCGCCTTCAGCTGAAAATGGACTGTTTAACGTGTTCGTTGTACATTACTAACACTCTGTCTCAGACCGATAAACCTTTTCTCTCCATTTAAAGGAGAGTGGATGTGGTGGCCCTTATTTGATCTTATTCGCTTAGTAGTTCGGAGAACAGGGTATCAGTATCGCACAGCGACCACGTTGAAAACTCCATTTCAGCTGAAGTCATAAAAACTTCCTTTTAAATAAACAAAGAGACACAGTTTGGAGTGATCACGTTGAGCGTGGAGTAGTTTTACGATTTATGAACACGCTTCAAAGATTTTATTTAATTTTGTTCGTGTCAAACAACTTTTAGAAGTCTTAGTTTGTTTGATACGTCATCACGTGACCACGTGATTAGTCCGAACGGAGTTTCTTTATTCATGTCAATGGATGTTTTTTTATCACCTTCAGCTGGAAATGGACTGTTTAACGTGTTCGTTGTACATTACTAACACTCTGTCTCAGACCGATAAACCTTTTCTCTCTCATTTAAAGGAGAGTGGATGTGGTGGCCCTTATTTGATCTTATTCGCTTAGTAGTTCGGAGAACAGGGTATCAGTATCGCACAGCGACCACGTTGAAAAACTCATTTCAGCTGAAGTCATAAAAACTTCCTTTAAATAAACAAAGAGACACAGTTTGGAGTGATCACGCTTGAGCGTGGAGTAGTTTTACGATTTATGAACACGCTTCAAAGATTTTATTTAATTTTGTTCGTGTCAAACAACTTTTAGTCTTCTTTGTTTGATACGCCATCACGTGACGTGACGTGATTAGTCCGAACGGAGTTTCTTTATTCATGTCAATGGATGTTTTTATCGCCTTCAGCTGGAAATGGACTGTTTAACGTGTTCGTTGTACATTACTAACACTCTGTCTCAGACCGATAAACCTTTCTCTCCATTTAAAGGAGAGTGGATGTGGTGGCCCTTATTTGATCTTATTCGCTTAGTAGTTCGGAGAACAGGGTATCAGTATCGCACAGCGACCACGTTGAAAACTCCATTTCAGCTGAAGTCATAAAAACTTCCTTTAAATAAAACAAAGAGACACAGTTTGGAGTGATCACGCTGAGCGTGGAGTAGTTTTACGATTTATGAACACGCTTCAAAGATTTTATTTAATTTTGTTCGTGTCAAACAACTTTTAGAAGTCTTAGTTTGTTTGATACGTCATCACGTGACCACGTGATTAGTCCGAACGGAGTTTCTTTATTCATGTCAATGGATGTTTTTATCGCCTTCAGCTGAAATGGACTGTTTAACGTGGTCGTTGTACATTACTAACACTCTGTCTCAGACCGATAAACCTTTTCTCTCCCATTTAAAGGAGAGTGATGTGTGGCCCTTATTTGATCTTATTCGCTTAGTAGTTCGGAGAACAGGGTATCAGTATCGCACAGCGACCACGTTGAAAACTCCATTTCAGCTGAAGTCATAAAACTTCCTTTAAATAAACAAAGAGACACAGTTTGGAGTGATCACGCTGAGCGTGGAGTAGTTTTACGATTTATGAACACGCTTCAAAGATTTTATTTAATTTTGTTCGTGTCAAACAACTTTTAGAAGTCTTAGTTTGTTTGATACGTCATCACGTGACCACGTGATTAGTCCGAACGGAGTTTCTTTATTCATGTCAATGGATGTTTTTATCGCCTTCAGCTGGAAATGGACTGTTTAACGTGTTCGTTGTACATTACTAACACTCTGTCTCAGACCGATAAACCTTTTCTCTCCATTTAAAGGAGAGTGGATGGTGGCCCTTATTTGATCTTATTCGCTTAGTAGTTCGGAGAACAGGGTATCAGTATCGCACAGCGACCACGTTGAAAACTCCATTTCAGCTGAAGTCATAAAAACTTCCTTTTAAATAAACAAAGAGACACAGTTTGGAGTGATCACGCTGAGCGTGGAGTAGTTTTACGATTTATGAACACGCTTCAAAGATTTTATTTAATTTTGTTCGTGTCAAACAACTTTAGAAGTCTTAGTTTGTTTGATACGTCATCACGTGACCACGTGATTAGTCCGAACGGAGTTTCTTTATTCATGTCAATGGATGTTTTTATCGCCTTCAGCTGAAATGGACTGTTTAACGTGTTCGTTGTACATTACTAACACTCTGTCTCAGACCGATAAACCTTTTCTCTCCATTTAAAGGAGAGTGGATGTGGTGGCCCTTATTTGATCTTATTCGCTTAGTAGTTCGGAGAACAGGGTATCAGTATCGCACAGCGACCACGTTGAAAACTCCATTTCAGCTGAAGTCATAAAAACTTCCTTTTAAATAAACAAAGAGACACAGTTTGGAGTGATCACGCTTGAGCGTGGAGTAGTTTTACGATTTATGAACACGCTTCAAAGATTTTATTTAATTTTGTTCGTGTCAAACAACTTTTAGAAGTTTAGTTAGTTTGTTTGATACGTCATCACGTGACCACGTGATTAGTCCGAACGGAGTTTCTTTATTCATGTCAATGGATGTTTTTATCGCCTTCAGCTGAAATGGACTGTTTAACGTGTTCGTTGTACATTACTAACACTCTGTCTCAGACCGATAAACCTTTTCTCTCCATTTAAAGGAGAGTGATGTGGTGGCCTTTATTTGATCTTATTCGCTTAGTAGTTCGGAGAACAGGGTATCAGTATCGCACAGCGACCACGTTGAAAACTCCATTTCAGCTGAAGTCATAAAAACTTCCTTTTAAATAAACAAAGAGACACAGTTTGGAGTGATCACGCTGAGCGTGGAGTAGTTTTACGATTTATGAACACGCTTCAAAGATTTTATTTAATTTTGTTCGTGTCAAACAACTTTTAGAAGTCTTAGTTTGTTTGATACGTCATCACGTGACCACGTGATTAGTCCGAACGGAGTTTCTTTATTCATGTCAATGGATGTTTTTATCGCCTTCAGCTGGAAATGGACTGTTTAACGTGTTCGTTGTACACTACTACACTCTGTCTCAGACCGATAAACCTTTTCTCCATTTAAAGGAGAGTGGATGTGGTGGCCCTTATTTGATCTTATTCGCTTAGTAGTTCGGAGAACAGGGTATCAGTATCGCACAGCGACCACGTTGAAAAACTCCATTTCAGCTGAAGTCATAAAAACTTCCTTTTAAATAAACAAAGAGACACAGTTTGGAGTGATCACGTTGAGCGTGGAGTAGTTTTACGATTTATGAACACGCTTCAAAGATTTTATTTAATTTTGTTCGTGTCAAACAACTTTTAGAAGTCTTAGTTTGTTTGATACGCCATCACGTGACCACGTGATTAGTCCGAACGGAGTTTCTTTATTCATGTCAATGGATGTTTTTATCGCCTTCAGCTGAAATGGACTGTTTAACGTGTTCGTTGTACATTACTAACACTCTGTCTCAGACCGATAAACCTTTTTTTCTCTCCATTTAAAGGAGAGTGGATGTGGTGGCCCTTATTTGATCTTATTCGCTTAGTAGTTCGGAGAACAGGGTATCAGTATCGCACAGCGACCACACGCGTTGAAAACTCCATTTCAGCTGAAGTCATAAAACTTCCTTTAAATAAACAAAGAGACACAGTTTGGAGTGTGATCACGCTGAGCGTGGAGTAGTTTTACGATTTATGAACACGCTTCAAAGATTTTATTTAATTTTGTTCGTGTCAAACAACTTTTAGAAGTCTTAGTTTGTTTGATACGTCATCACGTGACCACGTGATTAGTCCGAACGGAGTTTCTTTATTCATGTCAATGGATGTTTTTATCGCCTTCAGCTGGAAATGGACTGTTTAACGTGTTCGTTGTACATTACTAACACTCTGTCTCAGACCGATAAACCTTTTCTCTCCCATTTAAAGGAGAGTGGATGTGGTGGCCTTTATTTGATCTTTATTCGCTTAGTAGTTCGGAGAACAGGGTATCAGTATCGCACAGCGACCACGTTGAAAACTCCATTTCAGCTGAAGTCATAAAAACTTCCTTTAAATAAACAAAGAGACACAGTTTGGAGTGATCACGCTTGAGCGTGGAGTAGTTTTACGATTTATGAACACGCTTCAAAGATTTTATTTAATTTTGTTCGTGTCAAACAACTTTTAGAAGTCTTAGTTTGTTTGATACGTCATCACGTGACCACGTGATTAGTCCGAACGGAGTTTCTTTATTCATGTCAATGGATGTTTTTATCGCCTTCAGCTGGAAATGGACTGTTTAACGTGTTCGTTGTACATTACTAACACTCTGTCTCAGACCGATAACCTTTTCTCTCCATTTAAAGGAGAGTGGATGTGGTGGCCCTTATTTGATCTTATTCGCTTAGTAGTTCGGAGAACAGGGTATCAGTATCGCACAGCGACCACGTTGAAAACTCCATTTCAGCTGAAGTCATAAAAACTTCCTTTTAAATAAACAAAGAGACACAGTTTGGAGTGATCACGTTGAGCGTGGAGTAGTTTTACGATTTATGAACACGCTTCAAAGATTTTATTTAATTTTGTTCGTGTCAAACAACTTTTAGAAGTCTTAGTTTGTTTGACACGCCATCACGTGACCACGTGATTAGTCCGAACGGAGTTTCTTTATTCATGTCAATGGATGTTTTTATCGCCTTCAGCTGGAAATGGACTGTTTAACGTGTTCGTTGTACATTACTAACACTCTGTCTCAGACCGATAAACCTTTTCTCTCCATTTAAAGGAGAGTGGATGTGGTGGCCCTTATTTGATCTTATTCGCTTAGTAGTTCGGAGAACAGGGTATCAGTATCGCACAGCGACCACGTTGAAAACTCCATTTCAGCTGAAGTCATAAAAACTTCCTTTTAAATAAACAAAGAGACACAGTTTGGAGTGATCACGCTGAGCGTGGAGTAGTTTTACGATTTATGAACACGCTTCAAAGATTTTATTTAATTTTGTTCGTGTCAAACAACTTTTAGAAGTTTTAGTTTGTTTGATACGTCATCACGTGACCACGTGATTAGTCCGAACGGAGTTTCTTTATTCATGTCAATGGATGTTTTTATCGCCTTCAGCTGAAATGGACTGTTTAACGTGTTCGTTGTACATTACTAACACTCTGTCTCAGACCGATAAACCTTTTCTCTCCATTTAAAGGAGAGTGGATGTGGTGGCCCTTATTTGATCTTATTCGCTTAGTAGTCGGAGAACAGGGTATCAGTATCGCACAGCAGCGACCACGTTGAAAACTCCATTTCAGCTGAAGTCATAAAAACTTCCTTTAAAATAAACAAAGAGACACAGTTTGGAGTGATCACGTTGAGCGTGGAGTAGTTTTACGATTTATGAACACGCTTCAAAGATTTTATTTAATTTTGTTCGTGTCAAACAACTTTTAGAAGTCTTAGTTTGTTTGACACGTCATCACGTGACCACGTGATTAGTCCGAACGGAGTTTCTTTATTCATGTCAATGGATGTTTTTTATCGCCTTCAGCTGGAAATGGACTGTTTAACGTGTTCGTTGTACATTACTAACACTCTGTCTCAGACCGGTAAACCTTTTCTCTCTCCATTTAAAGGAGAGTGGATGTGGTGGCCCTTATTTGATCTTATTCGCTTAGTAGTTCGGAGAACAGGGTATCAGTATCGCACAGCGACCACGTTGAAAACTCCATTTCAGCTGAAGTCATAAAACTTCTTTTTTAAATAAACAAAGAGACACAGTTTGGAGTGATCACGTTGAGCGTGGAGTAGTTTTACGATTTATGAACACGCTTCAAAGATTTTATTTAATTTTGTTCGTGTCAAACAACTTTTAGAAGTCTTTGTTTGACACGTCATCACGTGACCACGTGATTAGTCCGAACGGAGTTTCTTTATTCATGTCAATGGATGTTTTTTATCGCCTTCAGCTGGAAATGGACTGTTTAACGTGTTCGTTGTACATTACTAACACTCTGTCTCAGACCGATAAACCTTTTCTCTCTCATTTAAAGGAGAGGATGTGGTGGCCCTTATTTGATCTTATTCGCTTAGTAGTTCGGAGAACAGGGTATCAGTATCGCACAGCGACCACGTTGAAAACTCCATTTCAGCTGAAGTCATAAAAACTTCCTTTAAATAAACAAAGAGACACAGTTTGGAGTGATCACGCTGAGCGTGGAGTAGTTTTACGATTTATGAACACGCTTCAAAGATTTTATTTAATTTTGTTCGTGTCAAACAACTTTTAGAAGTCTTAGTTTGTTTGACACGTCATCACGTGACCACGTGATTAGTCCGAACGGAGTTTCTTTATTCATGTCAATGGATGTTTTTATCGCCTTCAGCTGAAATGGACTGTTTAACGTGTTCGTTGTACATTACTAACACTCTGTCTCAGACCGATAAACCTTTTCTCTCTCCATTTAAAGGAGAGTGGATGTGGTGGCCTTATTTGATCTTATTCGCTTAGTAGTTCGGAGAACAGGGTATCAGTATCGCACAGCGACCACGTTGAAAAAACTTCCATTTCAGCTGAAGTCATAAAAACTTCCTTTAAATAAACAAAGAGACACAGTTTGGAGTGATCACGCTGAGCGTGGAGTAGTTTTACGATTTATGAACACGCTTCAAAGATTTTATTTAATTTTGTTCGTGTCAAACAACTTTTAGAAGTCTTAGTTTGTTTGACACGTCATCACGTGACCACGTGATTAGTCCGAACGGAGTTTCTTTATTCATGTCAATGGATGTTTTTATCGCCTTCAGCTGAAAATGGACTGTTTAACATGTTCGTTGTACATTACTAACACTCTGTCTCAGACCGATAAACCTTTTCTCTCCATTTAAAGGAGAGTGGATGTGGTGGCCCTTATTTGATCTTATTCGCTTAGTAGTTCGGAGAACAGGGTATCAGTATCGCACAGCGACCACGTTGAAAACTCCATTTCAGCTGAAGTCATAAAAACTTCCTTTTAAATAAACAAAGAGACACAGTTTGGAGTGATCACGCTGAGCGTGTGGAGTAGTTTTACGATTTATGAACACGCTTCAAAGATTTTATTTAATTTTGTTCGTGTCAAACAACTTTTAGAAGTCTTAGTTTGTTTGACACGCCATCACGTGACCACGTGATTAGTCCGAACGGAGTTTCTTTATTCATGTCAATGGATGTTTTTATCGCCTTCAGCTGAAATGGACTGTTTAACGTGTTCGTTGTACATTACTAACACTCTGTCTCAGACCGATAAACCTTTTCTCCATTTAAAGGAGAGTGGATGTGGTGGCCCTTATTTGATCTTATTCGCTTAGTAGTTCGGAGAACAGGGTATCAGTATCGCACAGCGACCACGTTGAAAAACTCCATTTCAGCTGAAGTCATAAAAACTTCCTTTAAATAAACAAAGAGACACAGTTTGGAGTGATCACGTTGAGCGTGGAGTAGTTTTACGATTTATGAACACGCTTCAAAGATTTTATTTAATTTTGTTCGTGTCAAAAACAACTTTTAGAAGTCTTAGTTTGTTTGATACGTCATCACGTGACCACGTGATTAGTCCGAACGGAGTTTCTTTATTCATGTCAATGGATGTTTTTATCGCCTTCAGCTGGAAATGGACTGTTTAACGTGTTCGTTGTACATTACTAACACTCTGTCTCAGACCGATAAACCTTTTCTCTCCATTTAAAGGAGAGTGGATGTGGTGGCCCTTATTTGATCTTATTCGCTTAGTAGTTCGGAGAACAGGGTATCAGTATCGCACAGCGACCACGTTGAAAACTCCATTTCAGCTGAAGTCATAAAAACTTCCTTTAAATAAACAAAGAGACACAGTTTGGAGTGATCACGCTGAGCGTGGAGTAGTTTTACGATTTATGAACACGCTTCAAAGATTTTATTTAATTTTGTTCGTGTCAAACAACTTTTAGAAGTCTTAGTTTGTTTGATACGTCATCACGTGACCACGTGATTAGTCCGAACGGAGTTTCTTTATTCATGTCAATGGATGTTTTTATCGCCTTCAGCTGGAAATGGACTGTTTAACGTGTTCGTTGTACATTACTAACACTCTGTCTCAGACCGATAAACCTTTTCTCTCCATTTAAAGGAGAGTGGATGTGGTGGCCCTTATTTGATCTTATTCGCTTAGTAGTTCGGAGAACAGGGTATCAGTATCGCACAGCGACCACGTTGAAAACTCCATTTCAGCTGAAGTCATAAAAACTTCCTTTTAAAATAAACAAAGAGACACAGTTTGGAGTGATCACGTTGAGCGTGGAGTAGTTTTACGATTTATGAACACGCTTCAAAGATTTTATTTAATTTTGTTCGTGTCAAACAACTTTTAGAAGTCTTAGTTTGTTTGATACGTCATCACGTGACCACGTGATTAGTCCGAACGGAGTTTCTTTATTCATGTCAATGGATGTTTTTATCGCCTTCAGCTGAAAATGGACTGTTTAACGTGTTCGTTGTACATTACTAACACTCTGTCTCAGACCGATAAAACCTTTTCTCTCCATTTAAAGGAGAGTGATGTGGTGGCCCTTATTTGATCTTATTCGCTTAGTAGTTCGGAGAACAGGGTATCAGTATCGCACAGCGACCACGTTTGAAAACTCCATTTCAGCTGAAGTCATAAAAACTTCCTTTTAAATAAACAAAGAGACACAGTTTGGAGTGATCACACGTTGAGCGTGGAGTAGTTTTACGATTTATGAACACGCTTCAAAGATTTTATTTAATTTTGTTCGTGTCAAACAACTTTTAGAAGTCTTAGTTTGTTTGATACGTCATCACGTGACCACGTGATTAGTCCGAACGGAGTTTCTTTATTCATGTCAATGGATGTTTTTATCGCCTTCAGCTGAAAATGGACTGTTTAACGTGTTCGTGTACATTAACACTCTGTCTCAGACCGATAAACCTTTTCTCTCCATTTAAAGGAGAGTGGATGTGGTGGCCCTTATTTGATCTTATTCGCTTAGTAGTTCGGAGAACAGGGTATCAGTATCGCACAGCGACCACGTTGAAAACTCCATTTCAGCTGAAGTCATAAAAACTTCCTTTTAAATAAACAAAGAGACACAGTTTGGAGTGATCACGCTGAGCGTGGAGTAGTTTTACGATTTATGAACACGCTTCAAAGATTTTATTTAATTTTGTTCGTGTCAAACAACTTTTAGAAGTCTTAGTTTGTTTGACACGTGACCACGTGATTAGTCCGAACGGAGTTTCTTTATTCATGTCAATGGATGTTTTTATCGCCTTCAGCTGGAAATGGACTGTTTAACGTGTTCGTTGTACATTACTAACACTCTGTCTCAGACCGATAAACCTTTTCTCTCCATTTAAAGGAGAGTGGATGTGGTGGCCCTTATTTGATCTTATTCGCTTAGTAGTTCGGAGAACAGGGTATCAGTATCGCACAGCGACCACGTTGAAAACGCCATTTCAGCTGAAGTCATAAAAACTTCCTTTTAAATAAACAAAGAGACACAGTTTGGAGTGATCACGTTGAGCGGAGTAGTTTTACGATTTATGAACACGCTTCAAAGATTTTATTTAATTTTGTTCGTGTCAAACAACTTTAGAAGTCTTAGTTTGTTTGATACGTCATCACGTGACCACGTGATTAGTCCGAACGGAGTTTCTTTATTCATGTCAATGGATGTTTTTATCGCCTTCAGCTGAAAATGGACTGTTTAACGTGTTCGTTGTACATTACTAACACTCTGTCTCAGACCGTAAACCTTTTCTCTCCATTTAAAGGAGAGTGGATGTGGTGGCCCTTATTTGATCTTATTCGCTTAGTAGTTCGGAGAACAGGGTATCAGTATCGCACAGCGACCACGTTGAAAACTCCATTTCAGCTGAAGTCATAAAAACTCCTTTTAAATAAACAAAGAGACACAGTTTGGAGTGATCACGTTGAGCGTGGAGTAGTTTTACGATTTATGAACACGCTTCAAAGATTTTATTTAATTTTGTTCGTGTCAAACAACTTTTAGAAGTCTTAGTTTGTTTGATACGTCATCACGTGACCACGTGATTAGTCCGAACGGAGTTTCTTTATTCATGTCAATGGATGTTTTTATCGCCTTCAGCTGGAAATGGACTGTTTAACGTGTTCGTTGTACATTACTAACACTCTGTCTCAGACCGATAAACCTTTTCTCCATTTAAAGGAGAGTGGATGTGGTGGCCCTTATTTGATCTTATTCGCTTAGTAGTTCGGAGAACAGGGTATCAGTATCGCACAGCGACCACGTTGAAAACTCCATTTCAGCTGAAGTCATAAAAACTTCCTTTAAATAAACAAAGAGACACAGTTTGGAGTGATCACGTTGAGCGTGGAGTAGTTTTACGATTTATGAACACGCTTCAAAGATTTTATTTAATTTTGTTCGTGTCAAACAACTTTTAGAAGTCTTAGTTTGTTTGATACGTCATCACGTGACCACGTGATTAGTCCGAACGGAGTTTCTTTATTCATGTCAATGGATGTTTTTATCGCCTTCAGCTGGAAATGGACTGTTTAACGTGTTCGTTGTACATTACTAACACTCTGTCTCAGACCGATAAACCTTTTCTCCATTTAAAGGAGAGTGGATGTGGTGGCCCTTATTTGATCTTATTCGCTTAGTAGTTCGGAGAACAGGGTATCAGTATCGCACAGCGACCACGTTGAAAACTCCATTTCAGCTGAAGTCATAAAAACTTCCTTTTAAATAAACAAAGAGACACAGTTTGGAATGATCACGCTGAGCGTGGAGTAGTTTTACGATTTATGAACACGCTTCAAAGATTTTATTTAATTTTGTTCGTGTCAAACAACTTTTAGAAGTCTTAGTTTGTTTGATACGTCATCACGTGACCACGTGATTAGTCCGAACGGAGTTTCTTTATTCATGTCAATGGATGTTTTTATCGCCTTCAGCTGGAAATGGACTGTTTAACGTGTTCGTTGTACATTACTAACACTCTGTCTCAGACCGATAAACCTTTTCTCTCCATTTAAAGGAGAGTGGATGTGGTGGCCCTTATTTGATCTTTATTCGCTTAGTAGTTCGGAGAACAGGGTATCAGTATCGCACAGCGACCACGTTGAAAACTCCATTTCAGCTGAAGTCATAAAAACTTCCTTTAAAATAAACAAAGAGACACAGTTTGGAGTGATCACGCTGAGCGTGGAGTAGTTTTACGATTTATGAACACGCTTCAAAGATTTTATTTATTTTGTTCGTGTCAAACAACTTTTAGAAGTCTTAGTTTGTTTGATACGCCATCACGTGACCACGTGATTAGTCCGAACGGAGTTTCTTTATTCATGTCAATGGATGTTTTTATCGCCTTCAGCTGGAAATGGACTGTTTAACGTGTTCGTTGTACATTACTAACACTCTGTCTCAGACCGATAAACCTTTTCTCTCCATTTAAAGGAGAGTGGATGTGGTGGCCCTTATTTGATCTTATTCGCTTAGTAGTTCGGAGAACAGGGTATCAGTATCGCACAGCGACCACGTTGAAAACTCCATTTCAGCTGAAGTCATAAAACTTCCTTTTAAATAAACAAAGAGACACAGTTTGGAGTGATCACGCTGAGCGTGGAGTAGTTTTACGATTTATGAACACGCTTCAAAGATTTTATTTAATTTTGTTCGTGTCAAACAACTTTTAGAAGTCTTTTGTTTGACACGTCATCACGTGACCACGTGATTAGTCCGAACGGAGTTTCTTTATTCATGTCAATGGATGTTTTTATCGCCTTCAGCTGGAAATGGACTGTTTAACGTGTTCGTTGTACATTACTAACACTCTGTCTCAGACCGATAAACCTTTTCTCTCCATTTAAAGGAGAGTGGATGTGGTGGCCCTTATTTGATCTTTATTCGCTTAGTAGTTCGGAGAACAGGGTATCAGTATCGCACAGCGACCACGTTGAAAACTCCATTTCAGCTGAAGTCATAAAAACTTCCTTTAAATAAACAAAGAGACACAGTTTGGAGTGATCACGCTGAGCGTGGAGTAGTTTTACGATTTATGAACACGCTTCAAAGATTTTATTTAATTTTGTTCGTGTCAAACAACTTTTAGAAGTCTTAGTTTGTTTGATACGTCATCACGTGACCACGTGATTAGTCCGAACGGAGTTTCTTTATTCATGTCAATGGATGTTTTTATCGCCTTCAGCTGGAAATGGACTGTTTAACGTGTTCGTTGTACATTACTAACACTCTGTCTCAGACCGTAAACCTTTTCTCTCCATTTAAAGGAGAGTGGATGTGGTGGCCCTTATTTGATCTTATTCGCTTAGTAGTTCGGAGAACAGGGTATCAGTATCGCACAGCGACCACGTTGAAAACTCCATTTCAGCTGAAGTCATAAAAACTTCCTTTAAATAAACAAAGAGACACAGTTTGGAATGATCACGCTGAGCGTGGAGTAGTTTTACGATTTATGAACACGCTTCAAAGATTTTATTTAATTTTGTTCGTGTCAAACAACTTTTAGAAGTCTTAGTTTGTTTGACACGCCATCACGTGACCACGTGATTAGTCCGAACGGAGTTTCTTTATTCATGTCAATGGATGTTTTTATCGCCTTCAGCTGGAAATGGACTGTTTAACGTGTTCGTTGTACATTACTAACACTCTGTCTCAGACCGATAAACCTTTTCTCTCCATTTAAAGGAGAGTGGATGTGGTGGCCCTTATTTGATCTTATTCGCTTAGTAGTTCGGAGAACAGGGTATCAGTATCGCACAGCGACCACGTTGAAAACTCCATTTCAGCTGAAGTCATAAAAACTTCCTTTAAATAAACAAAGAGACACAGTTTGGAGTGATCACGCTGAGCGTGGAGTAGTTTTACGATTTATGAACACGCTTCAAAGATTTTATTTATTTTGTTCGTGTCAAACAACTTTTAGAAGTCTTAGTTTGTTTGATACGTCATCACGTGACCACGTGATTAGTCCGAACGGAGTTTCTTTATTCATGTCAATGGATGTTTTTATCGCCTTCAGCTGAAATGGACTGTTTAACGTGTTCGTTGTACATTACTAACACTCTGTCTCAGACCGATAAACCTTTTCTCTCATTTAAAGGAGAGTGGATGTGGTGGCCCTTATTTGATCTTATTCGCTTAGTAGTTCGAGAACAGGGTATCAGTATCGCACAGCGACCACGTTGAAAACTCCATTTCAGCTGAAGTCATAAAACTTCCTTTTAAATAAACAAAGAGACACAGTTTGGAATGATCACGCTGAGCGTGGAGTAGTTTTACGATTTATGAACACGCTTCAAAGATTTTATTTATTTTGTTCGTGTCAAACAACTTTTAGAAGTCTTAGTTTGTTTGATACGTCATCACGTGACCACGTGATTAGTCCGAACGGAGTTTCTTTATTCATGTCAATGGATGTTTTTATCGCCTTCAGCTGGAAATGGACTGTTTAACGTGTTCGTTGTACATTACTAACACTCTGTCTCAGACCGTAAACCTTTTCTCCATTTAAAGGAGAGTGGATGTGGTGGCCCTTATTTGATTTTATTCGCTTAGTAGTTCGGAGAACAGGGTATCAGTATCGCACAGCGACCACGTTGAAAACTCCATTTCAGCTGAAGTCATAAAAACTTCCTTTTAAATAAACAAAGAGACACAGTTTGGAATGATCACGCTTGAGCGTGGAGTAGTTTTACGATTTATGAACACGCTTCAAAGATTTTATTTATTTTGTTCGTGTCAAACAACTTTTAGAAGTCTTAGTTTGTTTGACACGTCATCACGTGACCACGTGATTAGTCCGAACGGAGTTTCTTTATTCATGTCAATGGATGTTTTTTATCGCCTTCAGCTGGAAATGGACTGTTTAACGTGTTCGTTGTACATTACTAACACTCTGTCTCAGACCGATAAACCTTTTCTCTCCATTTAAAGGAGAGTGGATGTGGTGGCCCTTATTTGATTTTATTCGCTTAGTAGTTCGGAGAAAAACTTCATTTCAGCTGAAGTCATAAAAACTTCCTTTTAAATAAACAAAGAGACACAGTTTGGAGTGATCACGTTGAGCGTGGAGTAGTTTTACGATTTATGAACACGCTTCAAAGATTTTATTTAATTTTGTTCGTGTCAAACAACTTTTAGAAGTCTTAGTTTGTTTGACACGTCATCACGTGACCACGTGATTAGTCCGAACGAGTTTCTTTATTCTTAACTGGTAGGTACCTTTTAGGACCCGTTGAGTACATGTGGTTTTTAAAGTGTTCCTGTGTACCACTATAGTGTCTCATTTGCATTGTTGCGCGCGTTAGTGGAGCTGGTGACTGTTCGCCTTTCAGGTAATGTACATTCTTCCGAGCTGGTGTTTTTAACCTGTTAACATGCTTGCGGAGGTAATGTTGTTACGCACAAAATAGGCATGATTTTCTGTACCCCACTGTGTGTGCGGAAGGCATGAGTGACAAACCGGTGCCCATAGCTATTTATTGCGGCGTAATATTCTCACGGTAAGTGCTACCAATATTTAAAATTGAATTTGGGGAATCACGTGACACAAATTAACATTTTTTGGTCCTTTTATGTAGGATCCTCCTTTTCTTTTGTTCGCATTTCAGAAACCGCGTGCTTTGGACTTATCTTAGGCTGCTACATCATTCTGGTTACAGCGGGGAAGCTGCCGCAGTAATTCCTAAAAGGGGACTGTTCGTGGCTGGTTTGGATGTGGTTTTAATGCCCGCTTCGAATTTGTGTTCTTTATTTTGGGAGTAACTTCCCAGATTACCCTCCTTGTTTTCATTCGTTACATCCGTCTTTTGTTTTGTTCCATTTCATTCTGTGAGTTTAGTTGATGTTTACTTTTTTTTTTTTTTTTTTTTTTTTTTTTTTTTTTTTTTCTTGATCAAATTGTTTAGTTTAAATTACATTTTTTGCATGTAACCTGATTTTGTATTTAAGTCTTTGTTTTCTTTTGTTTGTACCCTTGTTGGTGCAGCGTGGCTTTAATGTATTGTCTGTTATACTTTGTGGTTGATGTTGTTATTTTGTTTGCTTCATTGCAGGAGCTGGGGTCCCACGGGTGGTTGGATTTCTCTCCCGGTGGTGGTTCTTCTTGGTATGCTGTGTAACACTGAGTGCACAGGGGTGTGTGCGTGGAAGTGTGCCATCGTAAAAACTGAACTCCCCTTGCCGCTGGAAGCCTCAGCCCTGCCGGTTGTATGTGATTTTATTCTAGGGCCCCAACCTTAGATTATTTCTGTATTTTTGTTTTGAAGCGGTGCTTTTCTTTTTGCAAAAGCTTTTTAAAATTTGTGTATTAATAAAATTTATACTTTTATATGCTATCCAAGTGTCTGGCCTACCTTTATATGAGGGATCCGAACCTGTGTCCAATTATAACTTGTTCCCTGGGAATAATCCCTAGGGTGGCGTAGTCGGATTTCTTTGTGAGTTAAGCGTTGCTGTTAAAAACGATACCCCCCTTCCTCCACATTCTGGCATGGTCGGCAGGATTTCCCTCTTGTGTAGGCCAGAGACTTGGGAGTTGATTTGTTTTTGATAGGAACCAGTCCGTGGCAGTCGCTTTTTTTGTGGTGGATCGGCAGTTTGAGTTTCCATATTAGTAAGTCTTTGGGCGTTGACAGTTATGGAGGATGAAATGCGTGAGTTACGAGATTTGCAGCCCAGTTAAAAGCAGATAATGAGAGGCTGCGTCAAGAACAAGTGCCTGTTGCCCAGTCGGGCCCATCTAATGTGTCTCTTCCTATGGTAGTAGATCCCCCACTCATTGGGGCCGGTGCACCAACAGCTGAGCGACTTGTTTTTGTTCCTCGAGATCGTAAGTGCCCTAAGTTTAGTGGTCGGTCTGGCGTTGGCATCGATGAGTGGGTGGAGGAGGCTCAGGCTTGTATGCGGCTTCGCCACCTCTCTACAGCTGATCAAGCATTTTTTCTGGTTGATCATCTGGAGGAGAGGCGAGGGAAGAAATTCGTTATCAGCCAGCAAACGAAAGGGAGGATCCAAAACAAATTATTAGAGTATTACGTGAATTATATGGTTGCACAAAGTCTTACGTAGCACTTCAAGAGGCGTTCTTTTCCAGAAGACAACAGGAAGGAGAAACTTTGGTGGAATTTTCTTTGGCCTTGATGAGTCTTTTGGATAGAGTGAGAAGTCAGTCACCTCATGGCATGCCTAATGCTGACATTTTATCGTGAGACCAGTTTGTGGAGTATGTTAATGATTGTGCTCTTCGACGGGAACTTAAGCAACTAGTGCGTCGTCAACCTACAGCCACCTTGTTTGAAATTCGTAGCGAAGCCCTGCGTTGGGAAAGGGATGGCATGCCTGGGGGGGTGCGTGGTAGAAGTCAGTCAGTCCCTTCCGCGTATGGTGTACAGGGACATCAGTATGTCAATAGTAAAAATGGTTCATGGAGTCAGAAATGAGCGAATTATGGGATATGCTGCGACAGCAGCAACAACAATTGAATCAATTAACCCAAAGTATGGCTCAGTTGCAAAATCCTCAGGTACGCCCTCGACCACTGAAGACCAATATAATCTGCCGTAGGTGTCAACAACCTGGCCATTTTGCCAGGGATTGTGACTGGGAGAGGATATCTGTCCGCCCACCACCAACTCGCGGGAATGTAGCATTGATGAGGGGCGAACAGTCATCGTCCATGCAGCCGTCGGAAAACTAGTTCCCACTGAGTTGCAGGGCCACAGCTTGGTTGGGAGAAGGATAGGCTCAACGAATGTCACTGATTCTGATTTTATGTCACGCTTTATGTCCACTTGTCCAAAACTTGTTGTATCTATGGGTGGGGTTAAAGTACCTTGCCTGGTGGACACTGGTTCCATGGTGTCTACCATGACGGAGAGTTGTTTTGTGACTAATTTTGGGTCATGGGGTCAGGAGCAGCTTAGGTCCTGTCATTGGTTGCAACTTCGAGCTGCAAATGGCCTTTCAATTCCTTATGTTGGTTATTTGGAATTGGATGTGGAGCTCTGTGGGCGTGTGGTTTTAGGCTGTGGTGTGTTGGTGGTCTGAGATCCTCCTGGTGGTGTCTGTGCACAAGTTCCTGGGGTGTTGGGTATGAACATCCTTAGCCGATGCTACCGGGAGCTCTTTGGCCAGCATGGTACAGCCCTTTTTGATTTACCATCGGTGTCAAGGGCTCCTAGTTTTGTTTTTCAAGCTTTGCAACATTGCCATCGGATAGATGCTCAACCAGTCGTGGAATGTAGGGGACGCGTTAAGATGCGTGGACGTCGGGCGTGTCGCATCGCGGGTGGAACTATGAAATTTGTTGCTGCAACTTGTTCCGTGCAATATTCGGGTAGTACCATACTGTTTGAACCGCCCACTTCTGGTCTACCAGCAGGCTTGTTGGCTTCTCCTGCTCTTTTGCGGGTGGACAATGGTACTGTGTATGTGCCTGTAGTTAATGTTGGCACCAGCGATATTGTGCTGTATGCTAACTCTATTATTGGTACTGTGAACAAGGTTGATGTGGTTAGTTTACCCCCAGAGGTCGCAGAAGTTAAAACAGCTGAAGTTAGGGTGAGTATGCAGGTTGTGCAGGCTTCTCCTACTGTGCAGGAACAGATAGCCACGTTAGATTTATCTGTGCTGTCGGAAGAAGAACAGGGTAAGGTTAGGGCATTACTGGAGAAGTACTTGCCTGTGTTTTCTGCACATGATGGTGATTTGGGATGTACTAATCTAATGTCCCATGATATCCCCTTGTTGGACGACATCCCTGTTAGACAGCGGTTTAGACGCGTTCCGCCATCGGAGTATGAGGTGGTAAAGGCGCACATAAATCAACTGTTGGAAACCCAGGTAATCAGAGAGAGCTGTAGTCCTTATGCTTCGCCAATTGTTCTGGTGAAAAAGAAAGACGGTAGTTTACGTATGTGTGTAGACTATCGCCGGTTAAACTCAAAGACTAGAAAAGATGCATTCCCTTTACCACGCATCGAGGAGACTTTACACTCACTGGCAGGAGCCCGTTGGTTTTCTACCATGGATCTGGCCAGTGGGTACAATCAAGTACCTGTGGCAGAGCGGGATAAACCTAAAACTGCTTTTTGTACCCCGTTTGGCCTTTTGGAGTGGAACAGGATGCCATTTGGGTTCTGCAATGCCCCAGGCACCTTCCAGCGATTGATGGAACGGTTATTTGGGGATCAGCAGTGTCAATCCCTTCTTTTGTACCTTGACGATATTGTAGTTTTCTCCTCTTCTGTTGATGAACATCTTGCTCGGATGGAGCTTGTCTTCAGTCGCTTGCAAATGGAAGGGTTAAAGGCTAAACTATCTAAATGTGCCTTTTTTAAAAAAGAAGTGCATTACTTGGGACATGTTATCTCTTCAGAAGGGGTCTCTACTGACCCAGGTAAGGTGGAGGCAGTTGCACAATGGCCTCGGCCAACTTGTGTTTCAGAGTTGCGCTCTTTTTTTTTTTTTTTTTTTTTTTTTTTTTTTTTGGGGGTTTGCTACTACCGGGCGCTTTGTGGAGGGGTTTGCTAAGTTAGCTGCCCTCTCCACAGGTTGGTAGCTCAGCTGGCAAACTCCAAGCGTCCAAAGCAAGTGGCCCAAGACTTTGTTGAAGCCTGGTCAGCGGAATGTCAGAGTAGCTTTGAGGGGTTGAAGGGCAAATTAACAACAGCACCAGTACTTGCCTATGCCGACTTTTCGCTACCGTTTATTTTAGAGGTAGATGCCAGTCATGGTGGACTAGGGGCAGTCCTTTCACAGGAGCAGCAAGGTAGGGTGTGCCCTATAGCCTATGGTAGTCGTAGTCTTAGGCCCACGGAACGGGATTTTTGGGATTCAAGTGGGCCATGACTGAAAAGTTTAGGGAGTACTTGCTGGTCTATAAATGCTTGGTCTTTACTGACAACAACCCCTTAGTTACTTGACATCTGCGAAATTGGGTGCTATGGAACAGCGTTGGGCTGCCCAAGTGGCAGCATTTAACTTTGAAATTAAATATAGGTCAGGGAAAAGCAATCGTAACGCTGATGCCTTGTCACGACAAAATTTTTCAAGTGCAAGAGAAGTGCGTGAGTGGTGCCCAGGTGTAGCTGTTCCAGGAGCTTTGCAGCAAGCCGCCCAGGTGGAATTTGTGACCTCAGTCAATCAGTTCACCTCGCTCCCGTGCTTTTCTAGCATGGACATGGGTGTTCAGCAGGCAGCAGACCCAGTTATTGGGGAGTTCTTGGCGTTCTGGAGGCGCAGGTTGCTTCCAACTTCGGAGGAGCGCAAGAAACTCTCGAAGTTGGCGATTATTCTGCTTTGACAATGGCATCGCTTTGTGGAGACTGATGGGGTGCTCTATCGCTGCAGTGCTTCGCCCAGATGGCGGCGAGGAGATTTTTCAGGTATTATTGCCAGCAGTTTTGAAGCATGAAGTCTTGACCCAGCTTCACCAACAGCATGGGCACCAGGGAGTGGAGCGTACATCTCAACTTGTGCGTCAGAGATGCTACTGGCCTCGAATGTCGGCAGATATTGCCCATTGGAGCCAGGAGTGTGAGCGGTGCCAGTGTGCTAAAGGTGCCCCTTCTGCCCCTAGAAGTTTTATGGGACATTTGTTGGCTGCCCGACCTAATGAAATCTTGGCTTTGGACTTCACTGTGTTGGAGCCATCAAGGTCTGGATTGGAGAATGTCTTGGTGATGACTGATATTTTCACAAAGTATACCATGGCAGTGCCCACTAAAGATCAGCGGGCAGAGACTGTAGCTCAGGTTGTTGTGATTGAGTGGTTTTGCAAATTCGGTGTGCCAGGTCGTATTCACTCTGACCAGGGCCGTAATTTTGAATCCACTCTCATCCAGCAACTTTGTAGTTTGTATGAAGTCAAGAAGTCACGTACTACCCCATATCACCCAGCTGGAAATGGTCAATGTGAACGCTTTAATAGGACCTTACATGATTTGTTGCGCACTTTGCCAATTTCCAAAAAGAATGATTGGCCGCTTTGTCTTCCTCAGGTGCTTTTTCATATAATAGCACCCCGCATCAGGTAACTGGGGAGTCTCCATGTTTTTTAATGTTTGGGCAGGAGCCCAGTCTCCCTGTTGATTTTCTTTTAGGCAGAGTCCAAGAGCCATTGGCTGGTAGTGTTCATAGGTGGATTCTGGAGCAGCAGGGACGGTTGCAGGTGGCGTTTCAAGGTGCCCGGGAACGGTTGGGGGCCACAGCCGATCGGCGAAAAGCTCGACATGACCTGCAGGTAAAGGAAGCACCACTGAAGGAGGGTCAGCGGGTATACCTCCGCGATCATAGCGTGAGGGGTAGATGTAAAATCCAGGACCTGTGGAGCTCAGTGGTGTATCAGGTCATGAAGGCACCAAAGGAAGGTGGGGTGGTTTACACCATTGCTCCCATCACAGACTTGGGTAAGGTAAAGCATGTGCACTGATCCCTGCTGAAGAGTTTGATCGACCAGGTTCCACCTTCTGTATTGTTGAACACTCCAGTCGTTGAATCTCCGCCACCTCTGTTAGAGGAGCATGATGATGATGCTGATGAAGAGGAGTTGTTTCTTTTAGTACCTGACATGCCGCAAGATAGGGGTGGGTTAAGGCTACAGGATGTTGGTCCCGCCACTTCTCAGACATTTGGTAATGCACAAGCAGGGGACACTTGTAGGGCAACTAGCGACTCCGTGGGGGAAGTGGATTCGCAGCCAGTTGCATTGCCTTCTAATGCACGGGAGGTAGCTGAGAGTGTGGTAAGGAGGACTGGGAGAAGAACTGCAGGTCAGCACTCTAATATAAATCATCTCCCTCGAGCAGTGGGTGTTGGTTCTGGGTCTAGCGTGATAGGTAGTACAGTTGCCACCCTGTTCCGGCCTTTTTGAGTTGAGTGTTGGGTCAGGCTGTTCCGCTCACCGTCGAGGCGACGTTGCAGAAACTGGGGGTGGAATGTGACTGGACTAAGTGATTGACAGCAGTCTTCACCTATCAGGGACTTGGGCAGTCAATTTAAGGCTGGATTGGTTGTCACTCGGGGTGCCTCACGTCCGATTTTCCCGCCTGTGTTCATTGTCCGTGTGGACTAGCTGCAGGTAAGCACGCCATTTTAACTGGTAGATACTGTTTTAGGACCCGTTGAGTACATGTGGTTTTTAAAGTGTTCCTGTGTACCACTATAGTGTCTCATTTGCATTGTTGCGGCGTTAGTGGAGCTGGTGACTGTTCGCCTTTCAGGTAATGTACATTCTTCCGAGCTGGTGTTTTTTAACCTGTTAACATGCTTGCGTGGAGGTAATGTTGTTACGCACAAAATAGGCATGATTTCCTGTACCCCACTGTGTGTGCGGAAGGCGTGAGTGACAAACCGGTGCCCATAGCTATTTATTGCGGTGTAATATTCTCATGGTAAGTACTACCAATATTTGATTTTGGGGAATCACGTGACGCAAATTAACATTTTTGTCCTTTTGCGTAGGATCCTCCCTTTCTTTTGTTCGCATTTCAGAAACCACGTGCTTTGGACTTATCTTAGGCTGCTACATCATTCTGGTTACAACGGGAAGCTGCCGCCAGTAATTCCTAAAAGGGGACTGTTCGTGGCTGGTTTGGATGTGGCTTTAATGCCCGCTTGAATTTGTGTTCTTTATTTTGGGAGTAACTTCCAGATTACCCTCCCCTTGTTTTCATTTGTTACATCAGTCTTGTTTTGTTCCATTTCATTCTGTGAGTTTAGTTGATGTTTACTTGATTTTTTTTTTTTTTTTTTTTTTTTTTTCTTGATCAAATTGTTTAGTTTAAATTAAATTTTTTGGATGTAACCTGATTTTGTATTTGATTTAAGTCTTTGTTTTCTTTTTGTTTGTACCCTTGTTGGTGCAGCGTGGCTTTAATGTATTGTCTGTTATACTTTGTGGTTGATGTTGTTATTTTGTTTGCTTCATTGCAGGAGCTGGGGTCCCACGGGTGGTTGGATTTCTCTCCCGGTGGTGGTTCTTCTTGGTATGCTGTGTAACACTGAGTGCACAGGGGTGTGTGCGTGGAAGTGTGCCATCGTAAAAACTGAACTCCTCTTGCCGCTGGAAGCCTCAGCCCTGCCGGTTGTATGTGATTTATTCTAGGGCCCCAACCTTAGATTATTTCTGTATTTGTATTTTTGTTTTGAAGCGGTGCTTTTTCTTTTTGCAAAAGCTTTTTAAAATTTGTGTATTAATAAAATTTATACTTTTATATGCTACCCAAGTGTCTGGCCTACCTTTTATATGAGGGATCCGAACCTGTGTCCAATTATAACTTGTTCCCTGGGAATAATCCCTAGGGTGGCGTAGTCGGATTTCTTTGCGAGTTAAGCGTTGCTGTTAAAAACGATACCCCCTTTCGCCACATTTGACACGTCATCACGTGACCACGTGATTAGTCCGAACGGAGTTTCTTTATTCATGTCAATGGATGTTTTTTATCGCCTTCAGCTGGAAATGGACTGTTTAATGTGTTCGTTGTACATTACTAACAACTAACAAAGACCGATAAACCTTTTCTCTCTCCATTTAAAGGAGAGTGGATGTGGTGGCCCTTATTTGATCTTATTCGCTTAGTAGTTTGGAGAACAGGGTATCAGTATCGCACAGCGACCACGTTGAAAACTCCGATTCAGCTGAAGTCATAAAAACTCCCTTTTAAATAAACAGACACAGTTTGGAATGATCACGTTGAGCGTGGAGTAGTTTTACGATTTATGAATGTGACAGGGGCTAGAACCACCCACAATTCACGGGGTACAAATAGAGAGATTTCTCTACAACTACAGGGGGGTATTCCAGAAAGCAGTTTGTGAGACATACCTGGGTATGTTTAAGGGTAAGTTCGTGGATAACCTCAACTTTCAGTTCCAAAAACGGAGGTAACTTTCTGGGTATGTATGTAACCATAACAACTGACTCTCTGAAGATAACCTGCTTGGGAGCAGGTTATGTTTCAGAGTAACTTCGTTTCAGAAGGTTGGTGAGCATGGCGTGCCCTTTTGAGGAGGATCCTGTGGACGTAGAAGCACAACTTATACGAGGTTTTTTTCGTCGGAGAGGGGTTATAAGACCACGTATTGACGTGTTTGCATACCCCAATGAATATTTAAAAGAGCGTTATCGTTTTTCAAAAGATTCCTTAGTTTATTTAACACGTCTTTTAAAACCATGTCGTAAATGTGACAAACCGCGGTTCTGCGCTTAGCACAGAAAACATTTTGTGCATAGCACTTAGGTTTTTTGCGTCTAGCCATTTTTTGTACAGTGTGGGCGATTCAGAGCATGTGGGAAAGGCAACTGTGTGTCGAGCTGTTCGTTCAGTATGTCTGGCACTTAAACAGTTCTTACCCACGTTTGTACAGTTCCCTGGCCATAAACCTCTGCTTGTTATTAAAGACGAATTCCACAGAGTGGCAGGTTTGTCCTTTGTAGTAAAATCTATGACGCATATTTAATCATATTATTGATATCTATACATGTATTCATTATGCACACACACTTCATACTTCCATAACTTTCTGTTTCAGGGTTTCCAAATGTAATTGGGTTCATTGATGGCACTCGCATTCCTATCAAAGCTCCATCAATAAATGAGGAAGACTGTTAATAGGAAATCTGTTCATAGTATCAATGTGCAGGTTACAACTTAACTTTTTTCCCTTAAAATCATCTACTTTTTCCACTACATAGGTAATATGTGAGGCAACCCAAATAATTACCAATGTCGAGGCAAAATGGCCAGGATCTGTGCATGATGCCAGGCATTTCAGCAGGGTATGTTTTACTTTATACAATTTTTTTTTTCCTTTTTACTATATTTCTGTTGTACACTTCAATCATTATAGGACAGTAGAATGGTTACTTGCTGGGGGACAGAGGATACCCTTGTCTGCCCTATTCAATGACACCCTACCCTGAACCTGAGCCTGGACCACAGACACAGTTTAACTTGGCTCACAGCCGAACACGGGCCAAGGTGGAGATGACTATAGGGATCCTCAAATCTCAGTTTCAGTGTCTGCGTGGGGTCCGGGTTAGTCCAGAGAGGGCATGCGACATTATAGTGGCTTGTGTTGTGCTTCACAATATTACCACTATAAGAGGAGAGAGCCACCCTCCTTGTATTGAGGATGATGGCCCAGAGGAACATCTACAGATTTTACAGGCCAACAGAGATGGAAGACTTTTGAGAGACAGGATCTGTCAAAATTACTTTTATTAGTTTTTTTGCACTGGTCTGCCAGGCACTTCATTTCTTTATTTCCTGAAAAAAAATAAAAGTACAATTCAATAAAATGTTTTTTTTTTTTGTTGCTTTATACACACACACACAGATATATACATATATACATGCACCCAACACTTTTTTATCATGCAACAGATTGTTCTGACAGAATATTCAGACAAGTTCTCACCTTAAGGCGATGCTCCAGTAATTCAATTTCAAAGTACTGCCTTTTTAAAGAGGAGCCTTTTCTCTTCCATTTGAAGCTGTATAAGGTCCATCTCCATGTCACTTTTCCTTATTTGTTTTTGAAGATGGACCTTTTACAGCTCCTTTGCTGGCAAGGTGGAAACAATTTAATAAATGAGATTGCTTGGTCAGACAATATAATTAAAATATGGACACTTTAATGCAAAAAGGGGCAATACATTATAATGGTATGCATCATACCTCAGTGGATCTACCAGCATTGTCCACTTCTGTCACAGCAGATGTGGTCTCTTCATCGTCATCTTCATCCTACAGGAGAAATATTCAAGTATACATTATCTGAAAAAAAAACAAAAAAACCTAAAAGCAACTAAAGGTACCTGACAACAAATCACTTACAACTGTGACAGACTGTGTTCTTTCTGGAGAGTCCAATAATACAATCCGTCCATCAGTTTCTATAAGAACACACAACCCATAAAATTCTCAATATTATCAAAGAAAATAATACATGAAAACAGTAACATGTCACTCTAAGATCACAGTAGCCTATACATCATATGCAGTTAAATAAAATAAGCCTACATAAAACATTTATCTTGTTAAAAAAAAGCCTTTAAGTGACAGAGATAGTCATTTATTAGGACAAAAAATTAAAACAAATCATAGAGGTAAACTCACATTTCATCACTTGTGGTGCATGGTGTGTGTGATGAACTGCCCCTGATGCTCTTTTATTAAGGGACAGAGCCAGCTCCTCGGATGGGGTGAGGGGAGGTGGTGGTGGGCTTCAGTCTTCTTTCCATTAGCTACATGACAGAATGAATGTACTAAATCCTGTTATAATAATAGTTCAGTAATCGTGTAATCAAATATTACCTTTTTGCAGAATGTTTTTGTGTTTCATTTTGACTTGGCTTAAACTTCTTGCGGCTCCAGAAGGATTACACCTTATTAAATAAGAAACATACATTATTATTTTAAACTAAACAAATAAATGGCAGCAAAAGTAAATGCTTTCATAGTGATATAACATTCAAAAGGATGTATAAATCATACTTCATTATTTTGCATTATAATAAAACGGGAGCCAATACCAAATTTGTAATTTAATACACTCACGCATTTACTGTCGGTTATTTTTTGCCAAGCCAACTCTCTTGCTTTAGCTGATGCAGCTGTATTGCTTCTTTTTAATATTATTGGCTTAAACTTCTCATAAGCGTGCATTAAAATCTCCAGCTCCGTCTCTGTGAAATACGCCGCTCTCTTTTTTTTCGCTTTGAGTTTCCATGGTGACTCGTGAAATCGGCGATCCATTGAAAATGTCTTTCTACATGCACCGTGCACACGCACTAACTCTGGGTAACCAGTTGGAGGTTGATTAAACTAACTCTTCTCAGGTGTTTTGGAACCGATATACCCAGAGGTTATGATTTATCAATGGTAAGTTAACCAAGTTTTCTGGAATACCCCCCTGGTCTCCTTCAGTCAAATGAAGGAATAAACAGATGTGTGCAATCAGTTTATTTGAATGGACACTAAATATAAAGACAGGTAAAATCATACAAAACACATCACATCACCAACTTAATACAATTGTTTTCATAAAATTGTTATACAGTGACCACCAATCATATACAACATCGATATCGCTCGACGACCCAACAATCGGGAGGAAAAGCAAAAAAAACCCCAAAAACCAAAATGCAATATAAATGAACCCCCTCCCACAATGAAAAAAAAAAGGAAATAAAAATATCCCCACTCCAAACAAATAACCAAACACACCGCAAACCAAAAACAAAAGCAAACCCTCCCCAGAGATGATCGTCCTTGTTGTCTATAAAGGAAATTGACAAGGTCAGATAACAATTATTACTCACAATTCAACCAACAAAATAAACACAATACAAAAGAAAAAAAACTAAAGAATACAATTTAATTAACCCAACAACAAGAAAAAAAAGAAATCATCTTAAATCATCTTATCTCCACACTCGTAATCACGTAAGTAATTAGTCCTTGTGCAACACGCACGCACACTCGCACCCACACACCCGCACACACACACTCTATCAAATGTCTTCTAGAACGCGAACTATGTCGCGGTACAGCAGCGCCGTCAGGCCACCTCACAGCAGCAAAACAGCAGCGAGCAACTTTCTATAAAATAATTATTCAATAGTTATTAAACACGCACGCTAACGTATTAAAATGGCATCTTTAATTAACAACCAACTTAAAAGATATAAGCACTTACCGGCAGCACAGCTAACGGACTCATAATACGGATAGTGAATAATCCACAACTCCTACCCGGCTTGAACTAAAAGAAGCGGCACTATTAGTAATTGCCCTCACTTGAAACAATGCGACGTTATAGGTCAATACGCTAACGTACCCAAAACTGCGTTGATGCGGTCGCACATCCCCAGGCCCACGCTCAGAAATAGTTACTGCGTTTACTACGGCTCATAGACTCAATGCTTAACGCACTTAAGTTTTTTTAATTTTTTTTTACCATGCACTCACACACGGCCCATATCCCATGCCAGAGGAAAAACGGAAGTACAGGGGAATCTTCACGCTTCTTAAAGGGCCATGAACATCACTTCCGCCGAACAACACCTGCCCCCCATGAAACGAAAAACTCCTTCAAGAAGACTACCCCGTTACATGAACACGCTTCAAAGATTTTATTTAATTTTGCTCGTGTCAAACAACTTTTAGAAGTCTTAGTTTGTTTGACACGTCATCAAGTGACCACGTGATTAGTCCGAACGGAGTTTCTTTATTCATATCAAGGGGTGTTTGTGTGACCGATCGTATTGGATAAGTGATGGTGACTGACATTTGTAACAGCCAATCAGCAGTAAGTGTGACCTATTTTAGAGCAGGTTGGCTTTGTTGGGTCATGCGTCACCTCCGGCCCCGCCTTTTTGGTTTTTTTGTTATGTTGACTTGTGTTTTAGGTATGTGTTAGCAGTTAGCTCTTCGTTTGTCTCTTTTATAATGTTGTGGACTAATCGTTTGTTATTTCATTCTAGCCTGTCTTTTCCTTTGTTTTCTGTCGATGGCCATGAGTTTAATGACTGCTGTTTATTCAGGTAAGCGCTTAATACTGCTAGAAAATGGGTTGGTATGGACGGAGTGCGCAGTTTGAATAATAGGCAGTTTCCTGTACCCTAGCTTGTTATTGGTATTACTGAGGATGCCGAATCCCAATTTGTGAATGCGTGCGAGCATACTTTTTCCGGTTTGGTAAGTCTCTATTAGGTGGTGGTTAAAGGGGAATATTAGTGTGTGATTTGCAAGCGGTAATGGTGTTAATTGCCCATATCTTTTTTGTAGGATTCTCCCTTTCGTCCTGGGCGATTAAATGCGCCGTTCCTGACGTTTTTTTCCTGTCGCGCCGTGAACTTTCGGTTACTCGGAAGTCTTAGTTGATACGGAGATCTGCTTCCTGCTATCTGCTACCTGCTATCTGCTACCGGCTATCTGCTACCTGCTATCTGCTACCTGCTACCTGCTATCTACTACTGATCCCTGTGATTGTGATTTGTGTTACTGGTTATTATTGTTTGTTTTTGTTTTGTTTAAAGTGGTTCTGCTTGAGGGCATCTATTTGATTATGGAGTAGCCGGTGCCCTGTGTGGATTTTGCTCCTCCATTGTGGAACTACAAAAATTGTATTCTTTTTCTTTCCTTTTTTATAATTTGTGTATTTTTTGTTTTGTTGGACATTTTGTATTGTTTATATTCAACATTAGTTTGCCTTGGTTGAATTTGTTTGTTCGTTTCCCTTTCCTTTTTCTTGTGACATTATTGCCTGGATTAGTGTGTAAGGTTTTGGTTTGTGTAATACACATTGCATATACTCATTTTTCTTCTTACAGGAGCTGGGGTTCCACGGGTGCAGGAGCTTGAGGTGGTGGTGTCACTTCATCATTTGCTGTGGACACGTTTGTGTGTGCAGTGAGTGTGTCGGTGTGTGTGTGTGTGTGGTGTAAGTGTGCTTTTGGCTAAATTCAGCACTGGTGATCACTCCCGTGGGTGACCTCAGCCCTGTGAGTTGGTTTCTTATTTTTTTATGTTTTTGTTTTGGTAATTTAATGCCTACATCCATTTTGGAATAGTTTGTGTATATATATATATATATATATATATATATATATATATATATATATATATATATATATATATATATATATATATATATATATATATATATATATATATATATATATATATATATATATATATATATATATATATATATATATATATATATATATATATATATATATATATTTATATTTGTTTACAAAATTTTATTTGATTTACTGCAGTTACCATTGGAGAGTGCTGCCGGCAGTAGGTGATGAGGATTCAATGTGACTTTTAAATGGTGAAACAATTGTGAAAATAAATTTTGTACTTTCATGCTTTACTCACGCCTCGCCTATTCATATGAGAATTGAACCTGTGTGGCCAAATAGTCATATTTGAGCTAGTTCTATTTCCTGGGGAGAACTCTCCAGGTGGCGTAGTCGGATTCGCTATAGGTGAAGGATTTAAAGTTACCAGCTAACATCTGTAAGGTGTGTTTTGCTCCTCTTCCTCCATGCCCTCACGCTACATTCTGGCGTAGTCGGCAGGGTCTCGTTATGGTTTAGTGCAGAGACGTGAGTATTGGTTTTGTGTTCTCTTTCTTTTTTTTTTGGTTTGTTATCTTTTTGCAGGAGCAGGTGTTCTAAAGAGTGTTCATCCGTAGTGGTGAGTGATTTGTAATTTGCAGCTATGGATGAAGAGCTACGTGAATTGCGTAGAATTGGTAGCCCAATTGAGGGCAGATAATGAAAAATTGCGACAAGAGCAAGTTCTCGTTGCACAACCTGGTCCTTCTAATGTTTCTATTCCAGCAGTGGTAGATCCTCCGCCTGCTGTCCCTAGTTCTTCAGTGACGGATCGATTTGTTTTTGTTCCACGAGATCGAAATTGTTCAAAATTTAATGGTAGATCTGGCATTATGATTGAGGAGTGGGTGGAGGAGGCTCAGACTCTGCATGCGACTTCTGCGCCATCTCTCTGCTGTTGATCAAGCGCTTTTTCTTGTTTGATCATTTGGAGGAGAGGCGAGAGACGAAATTCGATATCGCCAAGGGACGAGAGGGAGGATCCAAACAAAATTATTCAGGCGTTATGCGAATTGTATGGCTGCACTAGTTCTTATGTAGCTCTTCAAGAGTCTTTTTTTCCAGAAAACAACAGGATGGGGAGACTCTATTAGAGTTTTCCCTAGTCCTGCTAAATCTCTGGGAAAAAGTAGCGACAGTCGCCTCATGGTAGGCCAAGTGCAGATATTTTGTTGCGCGACCAATTTGTTGAACACGCTCGTGACGGTGCTCTTCGACGTGAACTAAAACAGTTTGTTCGCCGCCAACCTACTGCTATGTTGTTGGACGCTCGTAGCGCGGCAATGCGCTGGGGAACGGGAGGGTCTGCCTGGGGAACGCGTGGTCGTAGCCAATCCGCACCATCTGCTTATGGTATACAATATGGGGTACAGGGACACCAGCACCTGGAAAGTAGTAGTGCAGCGTGTTCTGAATTCAGTGAGTTGAGAGAAATGCTGAAAAAGCAGCAACAGCAATTGAATCAATTGACTCAAAGTGTGGCTCAGATTCAAAATTTTCAACCACACTCTCAATTATCCCGCCCGACAGGTTATTTGTCGTCGATGTCAGCAACCTGGCCATTTTGCCAGGGAGTGTACTGGGGAACGAAGGCCTCCTCGCTTTCCACCAGCACGCAGATTCCGCTTCGCGCAGGGTGTGCAGTCTGGGCAACCATCGAAAACTAGTTCCCCGCTGAGCTGCAGGGCCACAGCTCGGTCGGGGGAAGGACAGGCTCAATGTTCTAACTGATGTAAATTTTATGTCTCGCTTTATGTCAACGTGTCCGCAACTTGTCGTATGTATGGGCGGGTTAAGGTACCGTGTCTGGTGGACACTGGGTCTATGGTGTCCACCATTACTGAGAGCTGTTTTGTGCAAAATTTTGGGGCGTGGGGTCAGGAACAGCTTAGGTCGTGCCATTGGTTGCAACTCGGCTGCGAATGGCCTTTCGATCCCATATATGGGTTACCTAGAACTAGATGTGGAGTTGTGTGGGCAGGTGGTTGCAGGTTGCGGGTGTTGGTGGTTAGAGACCCTCCTGGTAGTATGTGTGCTCAGGTTCCTGGGGTTCTGGGAATGAACATCCTGGGCCACTGCTATCGGGAGCTCTTTGGCCAGCATGGCACCCGACTTTTCGATCTGCCCATGGTCTCACAGGCTCCCCTTCTGTATTTCAGGCTTTACAACATTGCCACCACATTGAAGTCCAGCCAGATTTAAGTCAGGGGTAGAGTCAAAGCGCGGGGCGCCAGGCGTGTCGCATCCCCGGGGCACCATGAAATTGGTTGCAGTAACCTGTTCAACACAGTACCCGGGGTACTGTTCTCTTTGAGCCACCCGACTCTGGCCTTCCAGCCGGGTTGTTGGCTTCTACTGCTTTGGTTCAGGTAGACCGTGGCACCGCTTACGTGCCCGTGGTTAATGTTAGCACAGCTGATGTGGTGGTATATGCTAGCACAGTGGTGGGTACGGTCAACCAGGTTTATGTGGTCAGCTTACCCCAGAGATCTCAGAAGTTCCAGTGGTTTCGCTAGGGTGAGTACGCAGGTCGCACAGGCTGCCCAGTCGGTACAGGAACAAATTAGGGCTATTGATTTGTCTGTACTGTCAGCAGAAGACCAAGGCAAGGTGAGGGCACTACTTGAAAAGTATGCATCTGTATTTTCCATACATGAGGGTGATTTGGGATGTACCAGTCTCATTTCCCATGAAATCCCTTTGATGGACGACGTACTGCGTGAGGCAGCGTTATAGGCGCATTCCTCCGCCGGAATACGAGGTCGCCAAGGCACACATTAATCAATTGATGGAAGCTCAAGTAATAAGGGAAAGCTGCAGCCCGTATATGCGCCACCAATTGTCTTGGTTAAAAGAAAGACGGTAGCCTACGTATGTGTGTAGACTACCGCCATTTAAATGCTAAGACAAGGAAGGATGCTTTCCTTTGCCCCGAATTGAGGAGACACTAGACTCGCTGGCGGGGCACGTTGGTTTTCCACCATGGACCTTGCCAGCGGTATAATCAGGTCCCTGTAAGTGAGGCTGATAAATCAAAGACTGCGCTTTGTACTCCATTCGGGCTATTTGAATGGAACCGATGCCGCTTGGCCTTTGTAATGCCCCCAGCACCTTCCAGCGATTAATGGAGCGGTTGTTTGGGGACCAACAGTGCCAATCTTTGCTCTTGTATTTGGACGATATCGTAGTGTTTTCGTGTCAGTAGATCAGCATTTAGCCCGAATGGAGGTTGTCTTAAGCCGGCTGCTTAGGGAAGGCCTGAAAGCCAAGTTATCAAAATGCGATTCTTTAAGCAGGAGGTGCAATATTTGGGGCATGTGATCTCCTCAGGAGGAGTCTCTACGGACCCAGGTAAGATCGAGGCAGTTTTAAAGTGGCCTCAGCCCAATAGTGTTTCGGGGTTATGCTTCATTTTTGGGGTTTGCTAGCTACTACCGGCGCTTTGTGGAGGGGTTCGCAAGACTGGCGGCCCTCCACAGGCTGGTGGCAAAGCTGGCAGCCCCCCTGGTGCTGTCCAAGCATGGCCCTAATGAGTTTGAGCAGGCCTGGTCTAGTGAGTGTCAGAGTGGCTTTGAGGAGTTGAGGTATAGACTTACCACAGCCCCTGTGCTCGCCTATGCAGACTTTTCGCTTCCCTTTATTTTGGAGGTGGACGCTAGTCATGGGGGGCTAGGGGCAGTCCTCTCCCAAGAGCAGCAGGGTAAGGTACGTCCCATAGCTTATGGTAGCCGAGGTCTTAGGCCCACTGAGCGCAATACATCTAACTACAGTTCCATGAAGCTGGAGTTTCTTGCGCCAAGTGGGCCATGACTGAGAAGTTTAGGAGTACCTTCTGGGTCATAAGTGTGTAGTCTATACCGATAATAATCCTCTTAGCTACCTGACCTCTGCCAAGTTGGGTGCCATGGAACAGCGCTGGGCTGCCCAGCTGGCTGCGTTTTGATTTTGAAATCAAATACAGATCTGGTAAGACAAATCAAACGCGGATGCTTTGTCGCGCCAGAATCCCCTCTGCAGGCAGAAGTTCTGGACATGGGTCCAGGTGTGGTGGTTCCCACCTCATTGCGCCAAGCTAGCCGAGGAGGTGGTGAGTCAGGTAAATCAAATAGTATCCTTTCCTTGCTCTTCTAGGAAGGACATCGGAGACCAGCAGCAGGCTGATTCAGTTATCGGAGAGTTACTGGTGTTTTGGAGGCGAAAGCGCCACCAAGTGTTGAGGAGCGAAAGAAACTCTCCAGGTCTGCTGTGGTCTTACTTAGACAGTGGGATCGCTTGAGGGAGATTAAAGGGGTGCTTTATCGTCGTGTGTTTCTGGCCCAGACGGTGGAGAAGAGGTCCTCCAAGTGTTGCTGCCATCTGCCATGAAGTCTGAGGTATTGACACAACTGCACCAACAGCATGGGCACCAGGGGGTAGAGCGTACCACACAGTTGGTGTGGCAGCGGTGCTACTGGCCTGGAATGTCGGGGGACATTGCCCGCTGGTGCCAGGAGTGTGAAAGGTGTCAGTGTGCTAAGGGTGTTCAGCCTACCCCAGTTAGCTTCATGGGACATCTGTTGGCTGCACGGCCAAACGAGATCGTGGCATTGGATTTTACTGTGTTGGAACCTTCGAATTCTGGGGTAGAAAATGTCTTGGTCATGACTGACATTTTTTCCAAGTACACCTTAGCGGTACCGACTAGGGACCAACGGGCTGAGACTGTGGCCCAGGTTCTGGTGGCTGAGTGGTTCGGTAAGTTTGGGGTGCCGGGCCGTATCCATTCCGACCAAGGCCGTAATTTCGAGTCCGTCCTCATTCAGCAGTTGTGTCGGTTATATGGGGTGGAAAAGTCACGTACAACCCCATACCATCCAGCGGAAACGGCCAGTGTGAGCGCTTTAATAGGACCTTACACAATCTTTTGCGCACACTGCCGTTATCTAGGAAAGGGGAGTGGCCGTCTTGTCTCCCCCAGGTGCTTTTCGCCTACAACACCACACCTCACCAATCTACGGGGGAATCCCCCTACTTTCTGATGTTTGGGCAAGAGCCTAGACTTCCAGTTGATTTTTTGCTTGGTAGGGTTGAAGAACCATTGGCAGGTAGTGTCCATCGGTGGGTGTTAGAGCATCAGAATCGGCTGCAGGTTGCTTTTGAGGGTGCTCGTGGGTGGTTGGAGGCCGCAGCCGATCGCCGAAAGCTAGGTATGACCTTCAGGTGCGTGACATACCTCTGAGGGAGGGTCAACTTGTGTATCTTCGCGACTGTAGTGTGAGAGGTAGACATAAGATTCATGACCTCTGGAGCTCAGCGGTGTACCAGATCCTGAAGGCACCGAAGGAAGGGGGTGTTGTGTACACAATTGCTCCTACTACAGATTTAAGTAAGTTAAAGCATGTACACCGGTCTTTATTGAAGCCTCAGGTAAGAGGGGATTCTCTCTGACCGGCCCAATGTTCCATTGGTCGAACCTGTGCTGCCTCGTGAGGAGGAGTTGGATGAGGGAGACTTGTTTGTTTTGGTGTCAGAAGCACCACAGGTTATTAGTAGGCAAGCATCTCAAGAGATTCCTCCCCCCCCTGTCCCTCAGGATGCTGGTGAGGCTCAGGGAGCAGAAGATATTACAGAGATGATAGCTGATTTGCAGCCTGTAAGGAACCCTCCATTAGGTTCAGTGGTGATGGGTGAGAGTGTAGTGCGAGGACGGGGGACGGAGTACGGCTGGGCAGCATTCTAATGTACATCATCTGCCACGGTCACTTGGTGTAGGCATAGTGTCCAGTATAGTTGGTAGTGCAGCGGAGGTATGGTTTCGTCCTTGGGATTGAAGGGCCTAGAGGGCATGTCTTTTTTTTTTATTAGTTCACCGTCGGGGCGACGGTACAGAAGGTGGGGGTGGATTGTGACCGATCGTATTGGATAAGTGATGGTGACTGACATTTGTAACAGCCAATCAGCAGTAAGTGTGACCTATTTTAGAGCAGGTTGGCTTTGTTGGGTCATGCGTCACCTCCGCCCCGCCTTTTGGTTTTTTTGTTATGTTGACTTGTGTTTTAGGTATGTGTTAGCAGTTAGCTCTTCGCTTGTCTCTTTATAATGTTGTGGACTAATCGTTTGTTATTTCATTCTAGCCTGTCTTTTCCTTTGTTTTCTGTCGATGGCCATGAGTTTAATGACTGCTGTTTATTCAGGTAAGCGCTTAATACTGCTAGAAAATGGGTTGGTATGGACGGAGTGCGCAGTTTGAATAATAGGCAGTTTCCTGTACCCTAGCTTGTTATTGGTATTACTGAGGATGCCGAATCCCAATTTGTGAATGCGTATGAGCATACTTTTTCCGGTTTGGTAAGTCTCTATTAGGTGGTGGTTAAAGGGGAATATTAGTGTGTGATTTGCAAGCGGTAATGGTGTTAATTGCCCATATCTTTTTGTAGGATTCTCCCTTTCGCCCTGGGCGATTAAATGCGCCGCTCCTGACGCTTTTTTCCTGTCGCGCCGTGAACTTTCGGTTACTCGGAAGTCTTAGTTGATACGAGATCTGCTTCCTGCTATCTGCTACCTGCTATCTGCTACCGCCATCTGCTACCTGCTATCTGCTACCTGCTACCTGCTATCTACTACTGATCCCTGTGATTGTGATTTGTGTTACTGGTTGTTATTATTGTTTGTTTTTGTTTTGTTTAAAGTGGTTCTGCTTGAGGGCATCTATTTGATTATGGAGTAGCCGGTGCCCTGTGTGGATTTTGCTCCTCCATTGTGGAACTACAAAAATTGTATTCTTTTTCTTTCCTTTTTATAATTTGTGTATTTTTTGTTTTGTTGGACATTTTGTATTGTTTATATTCAACATTAGTTTGCCTTGGTTGAATTTGTTTGTTCGTTTCCCTTTCCTTTTTCTTGTGACATTATTGCCTGGATTAGTGTGTAAGGTTTTGGTTTGTGTAATACACATTGCATATACTCATTTTTCTTCTTACAGGAGCTGGGGTTCCACGGGTGCAGGAGCTTGAGGTGGTGGTGTCACTTCATCATTTGCTGTGGACACGTTTGTGTGTGCAGTGAGTGTGTCGGGGTGTGTGTGTGTGTGGAGGTGTAAGTGTGCTTTTGGCTAAATTCAGCACTGGTGATCACTCCCGTGGGTGACCTCAGCCCTGTGAGTTGGTTTCTTATTTTTTTTATGTTTTTGTTTTGGTAATTTAATGCCTACATCCATTTTGGAATAGTTTGTGTATATATATATATATATATATATATATATATATATATATATATATATATATATATATATATATATATATATATATATATATATATATATATATATATATATATATATATATATATATATATATATATATATATATATATATATATATATATATATATATATATATATATATATATATATATATATATATATTTGTTTACAAAATTTTATTTGATTTACTGCAGTTACCATTGGAGAGTGCTGCCGGCAGTAGGTGATGAGGATTCAATGTGACTTTTAAATGGTGAAACAATTGTGAAAATAAATTTTGTACTTTCATGCTTTACTCACGTCTCTCGCCTATTCATATGAGAATTGAACCTGTGTGGCCAAATAGTCATATTTGAGCTAGTTCTATTTCCTGGGGGAGAACTCTCCAGGTGGCGTAGTCGGATTCGCTATAGGTGAAGGATTTAAAGTTACCAGCTAACATCTGTAAGGTGTGTTTTGCTCCTCTTCCTCCATGCCCTCACGCTACATTCGTATCGCCTTCAGCTGGAAATGGACTGTTTAACGTGGTCGTTGTACATTACTGACACGCTGTGTCAGACCGATAAACCTTTTCTCTCTCCATTTAAAGGTGAATGAGCTGAATGAGGAGGTCAGCTTTCTTAAAAAGAGGATACAACACCGAATGGGCAATGGAGTCAGATAACGCGAGGGGGTGTGAACTGAAGAGGGACGACGATAAATATTGAGAACTGCTGGAGTGTGGACACACTCGCTTGTGTGAATGAACTCAGCAGCTGATGTTTGTATCATATGCATCTGTCGAATAAATGATTTGGAATATAAAGTTATGTCTCCTCTTCGATAAAAGAATGCGCATGGATTGCAGAAAATAATTAGCACAACAAATTGGTGACGTCCGACGTGATCGCTTGAGGAGATTAGAAGGAATTGGAAGTTTCATTATCCAGAAACGGAACTCAGATTAACACAGAGAGGCGCTCTGAAAACAAAAGGTAAGCAGACACCTATTTAATTAAAGCTCTGCTATTGACTATTCTAAAAGAACTGTGTTAATTCTGGGGAAAATTTCTGGATGTGTAAATTTTAGTGAAATATCAGTTTTGTAAAATTAAATGCATTGAAAATAATACTTTAAAAGACAGATTCATATTATACGTGTATGTTTTTTGTACGTGAACGCTCATAAAGTTTGGGTTGAGTCCCTCCGGTGAGAGTCCGGTAAATTACCACGCTTGGGTCGGAGTCCCTCCGTGAGAGTCCGGTAAATTACCACGCTTGGGTTGGAGTCCCTCCGGTGAGAGTCCGGTAAATTACCACGCTTGGGTTGGAGTCCTCCGTGAGAGTCCGTAAATTACCACGCTTGGGTTGGAGTCCTCCGTGAGAGTCCGTAAATTACCATAATTTGGGTGCACCTCTAGTCGTCGAACTAGTAAACTTTTGTGCGAGTGAAAGGTTAAACAATTGAAACGAATATAATACGATCGTTGTATATATATAATTATATGTATATAGTATAATTCCTTGCTTGTGTATGTCAGTGCATTAAATCCGTTGTTAATGTGGATATTTTAAGTAATTATTGCATTATTGTTGATACATTGTTTTATTAAAAATAAGTGGAAGTGTTTATGTTGCATTATTGTGCTTAAAATTGTATAAGAGATAATTGCTAAATAGTAGAACTGTGTAGAATATTTAAATAAACAAAGAAGTATTATGTAGAGGAAGATTGTAAAATGGCAGAGTTTGAGAAAGAATGTGATGAGTATGGATATCCCCCTGTATTGACGCAATGGCTGAATGTAGTAGATATGGAAATAGCACAGACACCACCAAAAGATAAAAAGGGTAGAGAGAAGGAATTAGGTGAACAGTGGGAAACTATGGTAGTAGCATTTGGACCAGATATTGGACAGAAAACAGTTGCTTTAGGACCGAAAATAAGAGAATTAGAAAGAAGGGCACGTGTAAAAGTTATGCAGCATAGAGATAAGAAGAAGGATGTTCAGTGGTACAAAAAGGGTTCATATAAAACAGAGGGAGAGAAGTTAGATGATGAATTGAGAAAGTGGACCAGCACGGCAGTGACTGTAACAGCATTGGGCGTACCAAAGAAGAAAAAGGAAGTTGATAGTGCAGCAGCTAAACAGAGACAGGAAGTGAAAGTAGGAAGCCCACAGCCTAGTGCATCACTAGCTTCCGCCCGACTGTATCCGCCCTTACCAACAGCACCTCCCACTTATGTAGAGAGACAGATGCCTTTGATGGAAGTGAAGGGAGGGCAGTTAGACATGGACATGCCATTTACTGAGATAGCTGAACAAGTAAGTAAAGATTTTATAGAAGCAAAGGATGGTTACACAGATATAATGAATAGTGTGGGAAAGATAATGGAAAAAACATTTCATTAGGAAATGCAGCGGCTGATGAAGCGCCAAAAAAGGCAGCTGGATATCTACCAAGTCAATGCCTAATGATGTCACAGCGTCAGCTGTCTGATTTGTTTCCTAATTTATCCAGACCTTATATAATTGAACAACAACACCTAGCTAGCCCATCAGAAAAGACTCAATGGTTACACAAAGGAGCTATTAAGGCACATGATGGTTTGTGGACGTCACCAGATGGTCGTCCTGTGTTATCCTCATCATTAGCTGTTTCTGTTTTGACACAAATTCATAGTCCATCTCACTGTGGAGACAAACAAATGTCTCGTGCATTACAGTCATGGTGGCACCCTTTCATGCCACATTTGATTTCACATCATATTGTTTCATGTGAAGTTTGTCAAGAACACAACATTAAGCCTTCAATGCGCCCATCAGCTGGTCATTTTCCACTGGCTAGTGGACCAGGTGATGAGGTAGTCATTGATTTTACTGATATGATAGACAGAATAAATGGTAAGAGGTACCTGTTGGTCATGGTAGACACCTACACTGGATGGCCAGAAGCATTTCCTGTGGGGAAGGAAGACAGCACCGCTGTAATAAAATGTTTGATAAATCATTATATACCCCATTATGGTTTTCCGAGACGGATTAGGTCTGACAATGGAAGTCATTTTAAAAATGTGCACTTAAGAACTGTAGAAACAGCCTTAGGCTTGACACATTCATTTGGTGCTGTGTTCCATCCCCAATCACAAGGAAAAGTCGAACGTATGAATCTAACCCTGAAACACAAGCTTGCTAAAATATGTGCGCAACTTAAGATTAACTGGCTGTCTGCTTTACCACTGGCACTAATGTCTGTCCGATCTTCTGTTAACAGGGTTACGGGTTTTACACCTTTGAACTTATGACAGGTCGATCATTTCCTGACCAGCAACGGCTTTGTGTCTGGAGCCCATTGAACCTTTGACAAACTAACTGCATTGATTAACTGTTTTTCTACTCAGGTTTCAGCATCACGCACTGACAGTGCTGAGCGAACTGCTCAGGCTAGGCCGACAGAGTGGGTGAGACTTCGTCTATTTAGGAGAAAGTGGAAGGAGCCTAGGTGGTCTACTCCGCTGAAAGTCACTGCTAGAACTTCGCACTGTGTTCGCCTAGCTGGCAAAGGTGACACCTGGTATCACTTGTCTTCATGTGCAGCCTGTGACCCACCTGAGAGATAACTGAAAGATACCAGATTGGCCCTGACAAGTCAGGACCAAGAGAGGGATATTGATACTGGTAACACAAAAACATTGCACACACCAACAGCAGTACAAGCATTACAGATTATCCACACAACAGGTGATTTATTCACAGCTCCTGAAGGAGAACCTTTGGCCCATTGTGTGAGTGCTGACTGTGCATACGGAGCAGGTATTGCAAAACAGTTCAAAGAACGATATGGAACATACAAAGTAAGAATCCAAAATAAAAAACCTGGCGAGTGTGCAGTGACCAAAGAAGAAGATAGAACTGTTTTTCATCTAATCACAAAATAAGTTGCTACTGAATTACCAACATATGACAATTTCAGGAAGAGTTTAACCTACATGAGAGATTGGTGTATTACTAATAACATCAAGAGTGTTTCGGTTCCCAGGCTGGAGTGCGGACTTGACAAGCTGAAGTTTGAGAGAGTCTTACAGATCCTGAAAGAAGTGTTCACGGACGTGGACATAACTATTACTATATATACCATTTGAGTGTTAAAGAATAATTATACCTGTTTTAATTTTACTAGAGAGGGAGCTACTATCAACAAAGGTGAAATTGATGTGACTTGGTGTACCAACATGACCCAGATTATAGATATATCCATTATAGGCCCATGGGGAAGATCAGGTTTGTATTGGTATTGTGGTGACAGAAGACTGTTTGTGAAAGTGAGTGAGAACAAAAAGGAGTTTTGAGATTAGCTGCACCACTGATGATGATAAGGGAGACTAGTGGTGAGAAAAGAAGTAAACCCAGAAGCAGCATGAATTGGAGTCAGAAAAAGAAAACGAATAGAGGTGTGACTCTTACGAGGTCAAGAGAGGGATTTGTGGGATATTTTCTATCCTTTGTGAATATATATTACTGATGTTTTATTTTTTATATTTTTATACAAATGTTTTGTATTAATTCACTGTTTATTTTGAGCAATTATAATCTGCTATGGTATTTAAATACAAAATAGCAAATATATCTTTAAGTAGTATGGTATTTGTGCAGACAATGTATTGTGCAAAAGAATGTTAGTTGAACAGGGAACTGTCAGCTAACGTCCCTGGCCTATGTCTGCGTGCAGAGGAGTGATAAGCAAATTGCATGCTTGGGAGTTGAAAGGGTCAGGGGTCATGCATGTCTCTCTTCAGGTTCTATAGGTCACAGATGGAATGAGGAGGTCAGCTTTCTTGAAAAGAGGATACAACACCGAATGGGCAATGGAGTCAGATAACGCGAGGGGGTGTGAACTGAAGAGGGACGACGATAAATATTGAGAACTGCTGGAGTGTGGACACACTCGCTTGTGTGAATGAACTCAGCAGCTGATGTTTGTATCATATGCATCTGTCGAATAAATGATTTGGAATATAAAGTTATGTCTCCTCTTCGATAAAAGAATGCGCATGGATTGCAGAAAATAATTAGCACAACAGTCGTTGGATCTGTGAAGAGAGCTGGGATACCGGCGTCACCAGACGCTGAACTGCCCATCCGGTGGCCACCATCTCGGTGTCCTCCGTTCTTCATGTTTAGGACATTTTCCCTCACACACAATGACAGTTTGAGTTTGGCTGCTACTTTTGTTCTCAGTCAAAACAAAGAAAGTCATGTGGAGTTTTACTCGCGCCTTTTGCGCCGCCTGCTGCTCAATTTAAGGAAAAGTTTCAAGACTTCGGTCTGCAAACAATTTTAGAATGTTACATTTAGTAATATTAGCAGACGAGTTTTTCCAAAGCAAATCACAAATGAGGACAAAAGAAGCAATCAAAACCGATAAAATATAAGGTTATATAAGTGGTGGGACACGTCTTGGTTACAGCAGTACCGAGTAAGTTTTTATATAATAAATAAAAAGATAGCAAAAGAATGAAGAATGCTAGTGTTGGAGGGTATTGAAAAAAATAAAAATAGAATACTGTAATTATAATAACTATATGTGAACATATGTAACCACATTGGCAAATAGTATCCACAGCTCTACTGTTTGTGTAACTACACATGTCACAAAACTCAAGCAAATGTGTAACAGGACATTGATAAAAGCATTTTTGGTAATGAAAGTACAAATGTGTAAGAGAACTAACAGCACTCTTTGGTAAAGGACGTGTTACACTTTATATTAATTAGACAATTCCTATGGATTTACCATGTAATTACTCTGATGTTACACAGCAGTGGTAAGTTAGGCTTTACATAATTTGTGGTTGGTGTACAGAATGTTACGTGAGTTCCTGAGGAGTTGTACACCATGTAAGTACACTGTTATTACAGTGCAGCATCAACTCCAGATCTAACTTACTTTATATATCCATAAACCTACCTGTATCCACCTTTAGATTAAATTGTTCCAATTACTTTTATGCATATTATTGTTACAAAATAATATTCACTGTTGAAGTGAAGTGAAAAAGCATTGTTACCAATGTTCTGTTGCACATTTTCACTTACACATGCCATTCTGAAGGTTGTTACATGAAGTAGTTACAGAAATATTACAGCTGTAGATGTCTAATGTGTACCTACACGTGTAGTTCCTAGGTGAGTACACAGGTGTAAGGGCCACTTAATATAACGTGTGACCTATTTTTTAATAAAAGAGGGAAAAACAGAATAGAAATGCAAATGAGTGTTAGAGTCAAGTTGTTTTTTAATAAATAAAACTACAACAAGTAGGTAAACTAGAATATGAATAGAAAATGGCAGAGTTTGATGGTAAAATAAAGACGGAAAAGACCTGCATGGATTAAGATTAAGTTAAGATTTCATATCTAACTGGGATGGCACTATGTGTACTCTCGGAATGTAAATTACCGCAATTACGGTAAATTACGATAAAGGTGTGCAGAGCTGGTGGTGTTTTTGTTGACAAACATCAATGCCTTAAATTTTATGTAAGCAGCTATTGGTAAAATTGATGAAGAGTGGCAATGAAATGCATTATTTTCGGCTCATTAAAGTTTAATCTTGCAGCCGGCATTCTGGATGAATTGTACAGGTTTGACAGAACTCGCTAGAAGACCTGCCAAGAGAGAACTGCAATAGTCCAGCCTGGACAGAACTAAAGTAGAGGAGTTGAAAAGTATGTCCTTGAAGGAGTTATGGTTGATGTCCCTAGCTCGGTGGTGAAATAGTGATTAAGTGATAGGTTTGTTGAAAACACAATCAGTTCTGTCTCTGCAAGTTTGAGCTAAAGCAGACATCAAGACACGTCAGGCAAGCTCCGATTTGAGCAGCTATTGGCACATCATCAGGACAGAATGACAGTGTTAGGAAATCAACAGAAGGATTCAACTGTGGATATACTATCAGTTTTTTTTAGAAAAAGGCAAACAGTCACTGAGGGAACAGAGCTTGTGCACATGTAGAGTGATGGAAGAAGGACATATGGATGCAAGGGGCAACCAAACAAACCAATGTCGTCAGAGAAGTGGTTCAAGAAATGAGCCCTGAGGCACACCAGTAGCTAGATGTTGTAACTTGGACACCTGATCATTTTAAGATACCTTGAAGAACCTATCTGAGAGGTAAGAATGCTAAGATGTCCTTTTTTCTTCACTGAATGAACTGCGTCAAAACGCTAATTAAAATCCACATCTACCCTGTTTCACAGACAAGGGTAATATTCAAGATCAAAACAAGCTCTATAATATGATTCTATGGTTCAGGTCCTGAAAAACAGATTAGCCTACTGGAGTACATTATACAAGAAAATATTGTTTTAGTCTTTGTACTTTACAATTTCACATTTCAGTTTATTAATAAAAAAATTTTTTAAATCAAATATAAAATTAAAATTTCTGAGTGAAACTATTTTTACACTAAAACTATTTTTATAACCTTTATATAGGCCTACATTTTAAAGGTGGATATGTTACACTGTGCGTGACACAAATCAATCACTTTTAATATTAAATATCAAGCATGAGACAAATATTAGATGTCTTTGTAAGAGTCATATATATATATATATATATATATATATATATATATAATTCTAATATAGTATGTGTTTCTATCAACATAATATTTTAATATTTATTTTTTTAAAGTTATTATTTAAATTACCAGTTTCAAAATCAAATTTAAATCATACCTGTAAAGTAAAGTGGCAAATTAAACTTTTCATTATATTTTCACATTTCCTCTTCATATTTTTCTTTGCATATATTTACAGTGGACAGACATGTGTACCTAATAGTAGTCATGCTGTATATAATAAGAATAAATAAACATCCAGGAGCTTTTATATAAAAACACAGGACCAAATTAAACACTAAAATAGAAATCAGGAACACCAAAAAAGAATGCTTCTCAAAATTTTATTGAGTATTAGTATTTAGTCTATGTGCTCTATGTTTTTAGTGGCACTTTGCCACCTGGTTGCCCTGTAGCTGTTGTTTTCGCTGCTCCACGAGTTCAGCATTGAGAGACATCAGCTGCGTCAGGGATCTCATGGAGGGCTTGATGTGTCGCACCTTTATAACATGATCGATGGATTCTTCCAACATCATGCCACGGTGGATCATCAGATATGCCAGCAGAAGTGTAGGAGAGTGGCTGATAGCGTCACAGCAGTGAACTAACACCTTATCTGTGGAAATAAAAACAAAAACATAGTCAAAAAAGCTGATTTCCAAAAACTGATCACTGCACAACGGTTGATAAAAGATCTTACTTTCTGGGTTCCTCAGGGCCTTGTGGATGAATTTGGCAGCTGGTGAGAAGTACATGCCCATCTTCAAACCATCTCTGTGTGTTGTAGGCAAGCCGCAATATTTGATGTTCATGCCTTTGTAATATTTCTCCCCTGTATTAACCTTCCCATTCAGGTCTTTCTCTGTTGGCATTCCCATCAACACCCTCAGCTTCTTCTTCACTGCTGCAGCATTTAAGATGTGGGTAATACCCATCTCCTTGAGTTTGCTTCGGTCTCTTGCTGTTTCTCTGAACAAGAACACAACAATCTAGATTAGTCTTTCAGTAAAGAGGACTTACATTTTAAAAACAGAATTGTGTTTAACTCCATGCTCCTGCATTACATTATTGCTTCATCACATATTAATCTATAAGTTGCAGACTTACTCATTCCCCAAGAAGATGTTGGGCCAGACCTCAGTGACAGGCATCTCGGACAGTTTACCTTCCTCCAAAAGAGTTTTCAATTGGGAAATGTTTAGAGGAATATAGTTCTCTAAGACTGAATGCTCTGTCGCTTGAGGTTCTTGTTTGGGAATGCTTGCTTCTGGGATACACAGAGGCTCTGGCAGAGCTGGATCCTTCTGAGGCTGTGCTGAGATCCCAAAGAGCTTTTGGAAGAACTGACTAATTTTGTTGATCTTCCTAACTTTGACATATTCTGAAAAAAGAATATGAAATTAGAACACAAATAATTTGTCTGACTTGCATGTAATTGAAATGTTGCAACTCAAACGCTCTGTTGACATTCACCTGTTGGGATGTACTCCTCGGGTTTTCAGGAGAAGCATCATTGCCACCCTGATCATTCCCGCTGCTGCTCCCTGACACTTCTGCTGAAGGCCCTTCTGGATCAGTCAGATGTTCAGGCACCAGCACTGGGCTCCTCGGCTCCGAGATGGCAACACTGAAGTCAACCACCAAACCTTCTGAGCATGCAGGTTCCAGTTCAGAGCTGCTCACAATGGACCATTCCTCAAGATCAAAATGATCTGGTTTATGTTCCAGAGGCTCAGATGTTGATTCATGAGAGCTTTCATTCGGGACACACAGTGACTCTGAATCCGGATCCGGCTGTTCTGAGAGATCACAACGCTTATGGAAGAACGCACTAATTGTCTTCCTGACTTTGGCATGTCACGCCCAGGCGTGAACTCGGGTCTCTGGTGCGGTAGTAGAGAGCACTACCGCTGAGCCACCGGAGAGATAGAGTAGGACCCAAACGAAACACTACAAGTCGGGTCTCAAAAAAAGGTAGATTTATTAGACAAAAAAAAAGGTGGGCCAGCAGAATCTAACAAAAGTTCTTCTCAGATCGAGGTATTTAACAAAAGAGCAAAAATAAACAGGAGAAAATGAAAGCTCCACGATGGGAAAAACCTAAACCCAAGAGTTCTAACAAACAGAGGAATTAACTCAGGATACCTTACTTCAGGTTGCTTGGGAAGAATTAGAGAGCAAGCAGAAAACACAGGGTGACGTTCAAAAACCAAGTGAGGAACCCAGGCAAAATACATCGCTTAAATACACTGAGGGGAAACAAGGCACAGGTGGCCTGAGTGAAGCTTAACAAGGTCACCCAAGGAAGAAATAAGGCAAAAAGGGAACACGGGGGACCTCTAGAGGCACGGAGATATAACAACAGCAAATGGGATATGACAGGACCCCCCCCCTTTAGGAACGACTCCTGACGTTCCTTCCAGAACCCCCTGGCCTCCAGGTGCGAAATTCCCGAATCAAACTTGGGTCCAAGATATCCTTGGCTGGAACCCAGGAGCGTTCCTCCGGGCCGTAGCCCTCCCAGTCCACCAGATACTGCAATGAGTTCTGGACCCTCCGGGAGTCCAGTATCCGACGGACTGTGTAGGCTGGCCGGCCATCAATGATCCTGGGAGGTGGAGGGGGTCTGCGAAGTGGAGCAAATGGAGAAGACAAAACAGGTTTTAGCAATGAGACATGGAATGTCGGGTTAATTCTAAGCGAACGAGGAAGGAACAAACGATATGAAACAGGGTTTACTTTCCTTGCTATTCGAAAAGGGCCAATGTATTTCTGGGACAGCTTCCTTGATTCAAGCCGAAGAGGCAGGTTCTTGGTGGCCAACCAGACTCTTTGACCAACTCGTAGATTAGGGGCTGTCCTACGGTGGCGATTAGCTTGATGCTGGTATCTCTGAGAGGTCCGAAGAAGGGAATTCCTAGCTTTCCTCCAGGTCTGCCGACAGCGTTGGACAAAGCGTTGGGCCGAGGAACACCGACCTGAGATTCCTCCTCTGGGAACAATGGAGGGTATACCCGAACTGGCATTCAAAAGGGGACAGTCCAGTGGCTGAGGAACGGAGGGTATTGTGGGCGTACTCAGCCCATATGATGTAGGTGGCCCAAGAGGTGGGGTTATTGGCAGCCATACAGCGCAGGGTGGTCTCCAGATCCTGATTTATTCGTTCTGTTTGGCCATTAGATTCTGGATGGAATCCAGACGATAGACTGACGGTGGCCCCAATCAGCTTGCAGAAGGCTCCCCAAAACCTGGACGAGAACTGGGGCCCTCGATCCGAAACGACATCCAGGGGAATTCCAAACACTCGGAAGACATGGACCATGAGGAGTTCGGCCATCTCTTTGGCCGATGGCAATTTGGGCAAGGGAATGAACCGTGCGGCCTTAGAGAACCGGTCCACAACAACCAGGATGACCGTCTTTCCCTGGGATGGGGGGAGTCCAGTGACAAAGTCCAGAGAAAGATGTGACCATGGTCTACGTGGAATGGGTAAGGGATGGAGCAGTCCCTGAGGTCGTTGATGCCCAGACTTTCCCTGGCTGCACACAGGGCAGGCCTCTACATAGATCCTTACATCCTTCTTGATTGATGGCCACCAAAACCGCCGTTGGAGAAAGTCAAGCGTGCGAGCTGTCCCTGGATGGCATGTTAAGGGAGACTCATGACCCCACTGCAAGACCCGGCCCCGGACAGAATGAGGAACATACAGGCGTCCCACGGGACCTCCTCCTGGATCTGGTTCCTGGGCATGAGCCTCTCGCACCACCCTCACCAGGTCCCACTGAAGGGGAGCAACGATCCTAGACCTCGGAATAATCGATGCCAGAGGCTTCTCCTGTGTGTCTCGGAGAGTAGGCTCGGGACAGGGCATCTGGCTTGGTGTTCTTGGTGCCAGGTCTGTAAGACAGAAAAACTGAAAACGATTAAAAAACAGGGACCATCGGGCTTGCCGAGGGTTTAGCCGCTTAGCCTGCTGGAGATACTCCAGGTTCTTGTGGTCAGTTAGAACCTGGAAAGGATGCTGTGCACCCTCGAGCCAGTGGCGCCATTCCTCCAAGGCGAGTTTAACTGCGAGCAATTCTCTATCCCCCACATGGTAATTGCTCTCAGCAGCGGACAGGCGACGGGACATGAATGCACAAGGGTGTAACTTCCCATCCTTGCCCCTTTGTGACAGAATGGCCCCTCGCCCACCTCAGATGCGCCCACCTCCACCACAAAAGATATCTCAGGATCAGGGATAGAGAGGATGGGAGCAGAAGTAAAGCGGCGCTTGAGATTCTCGAAAGCCTCTCCTGCCTCTGGACCCCAGTAAAACTTGACTCCTCCCTTGGTCAGTGCCGTCAGGGGGGCCACTACAGAACTAAAGTTTTTAATAAACCTCCTATAAAAATTGGCGAAGCCAATAAAACGTTGAACCTCCTTGACTGTGGTAGGAATAGGCCAGTTGAGGACAGCTTCGACCTTCTTGGGGTCCACTTCCACATGGCCAGGGGTGATGATGAACCCGAGAAATTGAGCCTGAGTGACGTGAAACTCACATTTTTCAGGTCTTACATAGAGATGGTTATCAAGAAGTCTCTGGAGAACCCTACTGACATGTCCCTCATGTTCCTTCAACGAGCTAGAAAAAATTAATATGTCATCAAGATATACAAAGACAAATTTATCAAGCATGTCCCGAGAACATCATTTATCAGCGCTTGGAACACTGCGGGTGCATTAGTGAGGCCGAAGGGCATTACCAGATACTCATAATGTCCTGTGGGAGTGTTAAAAGCCGTCTTCCATTCATCCCCCTGCCGAATCCTCACAAGATGGTAAGCATTGCGAAGATCCAGTTTAGTAAAAACGGAAGCCCCTTGTAGTAGCTCAAAGGCAGTGGCCATGAGAGGAAGAGGATATCGATTCCGGACTGTAATCTTGTTGAGTCCCCGGTAATCAATGCACGGCCTAAGACCTCCATCTTTCTTCCCTACAAAAAAGAATCCTGCTCCAGCTGGGGAAGTAGAAGTGCGAATGATGCCGGCTGCCAAGGACTCCTTAATGTAGGTATCCATAGCTTTGCGCTCAGGGAAGACAAGGAGAAGATCCGACCTCTGGGAGGACAGGAGCCAGGTAGGAGCTCAATGGCACAGTCATAGGGGCGGTGAGGTGGTAAGGAGGTGGCTCGAGACTTGCTAAACACGGCTTTAAACTGATGATAAGAACTTGGGACTTTGGATAGATCCACAGACTCTTGAAATATAGAACTAGAGACTGAGGGATTCTGAGGTAGACAGGTGAGAAGGCAAGTAGGGCCCCAGCTCAGAATGGTGCCAGCGGACCAGTCTATTCGGGGGTTATGTCTGTGCAGCCAGGGGTAACCCAGGATAACAGGAAACTCTGGTGAGTCAATAAGATAAAAGGTCTCCTTCTGCTGGTGTTGATAGATGGTGAGTCGTAGGGACTGAGTGGCCTCTGTTACTCTGCCCGGCTTCAATGGTCTGCCATCCAACGCTGTGACTGCCTGGGGATGAGGAAGAAGTTGAGTAGGAACCCCGAGTTTCTTAGCCAAGGTTAGGTCCAGGAAGTCACCCGCCGCACCAGAATCGATCATGGCCTGGACCTGATGTTGGTGGCCCTCCCAGGCCAGAGTGGCAGGTACCGCTAGCACGGTGTTAGCAGGAGGAGTCTTATTTTCCCATCACAGCCCTCCTGGAGCTGGACGGGGACCACCGCTTCCGAGAGCTCGGGCAACTGGAGCGAAGTGGCCGAAAACACCGCAGTACAGGCAACGTCGCTCCCGCATGCGACGTTCCGCGCCAGTGGGAGAGTCTGGAACGACCCAACTGCATGTCCTCAATGGAATTTTGACCTAGTTCAGGGACTGGGAGACCTTGGACTCTGGATTACAACCTGGGGAAAATGATCTGTTCACAGGTAGTCGGGAGTGTGACACCTTGCGGCGGGCCATCTTTCGCTCTCTTAGCCGATTGTCCAGACGGATGGCCATCGTAATTAGGGACTCGAGATCTGTAGCAGGTTCTCGGGTGGCTAACTCATCTTGTAGGGCTCAGACAAACCTCCTAGAAAGCAGTCCATCAGTGCCTCGTCGTTCCACCCACTCCCTGCTGCGATGGTCCGAAACTCAATGGCAAAGTCTGCAGTGCTGCGAGAACCTTGATTGAGAGAAAGCAGGCGCTGGAAGCTTCTCGACCACTGACTGGGTGATCAAACACTTGCTTAAATTCTTCTTCAAGGCTGTGTAGGATTCACAACAGGCATCCTGTGATTGCCACACATGAGGCCCAGGAGAGTGCCCTGTCTGAGAGAAGGGTAATTATATAAGCGATCTTGGCTCGCTCTGTTGGGAAACTTGAGGGTTGGAGCTCGAAGATCAGAGAGCACTGAGTTAGAAAACCCTGGCAGGAGCTAGGATCCCCAGCAAATGGCTTGGGAGGTGGCAATCTGGGTTCTGCAGCTAGAGTGTGCGCGTTGCAACTTGGGGCAGAAGCGACAGGAGTTACTATGGCAGAGGGCGGTACTGTGGCAGGGAGTCGGTCAAAGAGTTGGTGAATTGAGCTCATAACATCAGCAAGAAGTTGAGAGTGTTTAGCCATTAGCTCCTCCTGATGACTGAGAACAGCTTCATGACGTTGGAAAGACGACTCATGTTGCGCAATCACTGCAAGGAGGTCCTTAGAGGCAAGTGTCTCTGGGTCCATGGCTGCCTTGGTTTTTCTGTCACGCCCAGGCGTGAACTCGGATCTCTGGTGCGGTAGTAGAGAGCACTACCGCTGAGCCACCGGAGAGATAGAGTAGGACCCAAACGAAACACTACAAGTCGGGTCTCAAAAAAAGGTAGATTTATTAGACAAAAAAAAGGTGGGCCAGCAGAATCTAACAAAAGTTCTTCTCAGATCGAGGTATTTAACAAAAGAGCAAAAATAAACAGGAGAAAATGAAAGCTCCACGAGGGGAAAAACCTAAACCCAAGAGTTCTAACGAACAGAGGAATTAACTCAGGATACCTTACTTCAGGTTGCTTGGGAAGAATTAGAGAGCAAGCAGAAAACACAGGGTGACGTTCAAAACCAAGTGAGGAACCCAGGCAAAATACATCGCTTAAATACACTGAGGGGAAACAAGGCACAGGTGGCCTGAGTGAAGCTTAACAAGGTCACCCAAGGAAGAAATAAGGCAAAAAGGGAACACGGGGGACCTCTAGAGGCACGGAGATATAACAACAGCAAATGGGATATGACATGGCATATTCTAAAGACAAAAATAACAATATAAGAAACTTCTCCGATCCACATAATAAACATGTAAAGTGTGGTCACTTTTACTGTGGCTCAGCGATATTATGTGTCCAAAAATATGTAGATTTGGCTTACCTTGTATCAGACATTTGTATTTGCAGCTCAGTGTAATGCTGTATTTTAACTGCTCTGTTGATATTTACCTGTTGGGATGTTCTCCTCAGACATTTGAGATGAAGCGCCCACTCTACCCTTACCGATCCCACTGCTGCTTCCTGCTACTTTACGTAGTGGCTCAGAAACAGCTGGGTCACTCTTGGGCTGTAATGAGATCCCAGTCCGAAGAACTCACTAATGGTCTTCCTCACTTTAACAAAGTCTAAAAAGAAGAAAAAACAATATTTTATTAGAAACACGTTTTACCACACAGTAAACATGGATAATTAAATTGTGGTCACATATACTGTTGCTTGGGTAAAAATTATTCCCTATGCAGACTTTACCTATTTTTATTTCATTTCACTTTTTTTTTTTTTTTTACAAAATGTTGAATTTCAACTGCACTACTGATATACCTATTGGGATGTCCTCTTCTGAGATTTCAGATAAGGCATCCATGCCACTCTGAACAATCTTACTGCTGCTTCCTGACTCCTCACACAACGACTGGAAACAACCGCATCAATCTCAGACTGTGGCAAAATCCCAGTTCGGAAGAACTCACTGATTGCCTTCCTCACTTTGGCAAATTCTGGAAAAGAACACTTTGTAATTATAAACAGTGTAACCACAGATTAAAAAGAACTAATTAACGTGCTGTCACAAAAACAGTACATATTTTTATTTGCGCCTCATTGCAATGTTGCATTTCAGCCGATCTGTTGACATTTACCTGTTGGGATGCTCTCCTCAGAAGTTTCAGGAGAACCGTCAATGTTATCCTGATCAGTCTCACTGACGCTCCCTCTTCGGAAGGCCCCACTGGATCGATCGGTCCTTCAGACACCAGTGGCACCGACTCTGAGCTGGCATCACTGATATCAACCTCCAGCTGCACGTCTTTCTCCTCAATGAAGACTTCTTCCAGCTGCACGTCTTTCTCCTCAATGAAGACCTCATCCAGTTGCACATGAACTGTGGGACTGAAATGGTCATAGATGGCACTGGTAATATCCGACTCCACATCTTGGTCATCTGATGCCCAGACACTGTCACTGCAGTAGAAGATGCCGTTGACATACACATCCACAAGCACTTCTCTCAGTTCTGAAGACATGATGACTTCTAGTTTTTGATTAAGTTTTGATGTCAGATGTAGAGTTATCAAATTGCGTGTGAAACACACTGTGAGTACAGATTTTGACTCTGTAAACTGTATGGACCAACACGCCGAATATAAACTTTGTTGAACGGTCTATATAGTAGACTTTCTGCTCAGAAAATCATCAAGTGAAGAGATTCTGCAAGTATGTCTAATTACTGCTCTTTTAGCCACGTCACTAGTAGTTCTAATAGTTCCACCGTTGCCATAGAAACAGCAGGAGTCCTCGACTGATTTCGATCGCATCACGTGGGCGTCTGATGGCGATTTGCGGTGTATCGATTTGCAAACAATATTTTCAAATATGCACATGCGCTATTACTTGTATATGTCTACTTAATGCCGAATGTACGCTTTCTTGTTTTGTAACAAGGAGATGGGAAAATATTTTCGTCATGAAATTATAGCCTACCATATTTTTAATTCCAAACGGGCATATTCGAGGAAAAGGTTGAGTAGTGTGCATCACTGTCGGTCTTCTACCGTTTCTCTACTAAAATAGATAATAAATAAAACGCTTTCGTTACTCAACTGACTCTTTCACCGCTAAAACCGATGCTCCACGCTTCTGAATGTAAACCACGCCTTGTTATTTGATTGGCGTTAATGAGCCCTGTAGGCTCTTCAGTAGCGAACATTTGTGGCTGTAGAGAAAAGAACATGGAACATTTTGTCAGAAAAGGCCTGCGCATATAAGGTTCCCGCCATACCTTTCAGGAGTTGGTAGGCGAAGTTCAGGCCATGGTCATTCTGACACAGTTCATGTGGGCATCCAGCGGAGCGGGCGGCACAGTGGGAAGTCTCAGTCGTTGGATCTGTGAAGAGAGCTGGGATACCGGCGTCACCAGACGCTGAACTGCCCATCCGGTGGCCACCATCTCGGTGTCCTCCGTTCTTCATGTGTAGGACATTTTCCTCACGCACAATGACAGTTTGAGTTTGGCTGCTACTTTTGTTCTCAGTCAAAACAAAGAAAGTCATGTGGAGTTTTACTCGCGCTTTGCGCCGCCTGCTGCTCAATTTGAGGAAAAGTTTCAAGACTTCGGTCTGCAAACAATTTTATAATGTTACATTTAGTAATATTAGCAGACGAGTTTTTCCAAAGCAAATCACAAATGAGGACAAAAGAAGCAATCAAAACCGATAAAATATAAGGTTATATAAGTGGTGGGACACGTCTTGGTTACAGCAGTACCGAGTAAGTTTTTATATAATAAATAAAAAAGATAGCAAAAGAATGAAGAATGCTAGTGTTGGAGGGTATTGAAAAAATAAAAATAGAATACTGTAATTATAATAACTATATGTGAACATATGTAACCACATTGGCAAATAGCTCTACTGTTTGTGTAACTACACATGTCACAAAACTCAAGCAAATGTGTAACAGGACATTGATAAAAGCATTTTTGCAATGAAAGTACAAATGTGTAAGAGAACTAACGGCACTCTTTGGTAAAGGACGTGTTACACTTTATATTAATTAGACAATTCCTATGGATTTACCATGTAATTACTCTGATGTTACACAGCAGTGGTAAGTTAGGCTTTACATAATTTGTGGTTGGTGTACAGAATGTTACGTGAGTTCCTGAGGAGTTGTACACCGTGTAAGTACACTGTTATTACAGTGCAGCATCAACTCCAGATCTAACTTACTTTATATATCCATAAACCTACCTGTATCCACCTTAGATTAAATTGTTCCAATTACGTTTATGCATATTATTGTTACAAAATAATATTCACTGTTGAAGTGAAGTGAAAAAAGCATTGTTACCAATGTTCTGTTGCACATTTTCACTTACATGCCATTCTGAAGGTTGTTACATGAAGTAGTTACAGAAATATTACAGCTGTAGATGTCTAATGTGTACCTACACGTGTAGTTCCTAGGTGAGTACACAGGTGTAAGGGCCACTTAATATAACGTGTGACCTATTTTTTTAATAAAAGGGGAAAAAACAGAATAGAAATGCAAATGAGTGTTAGAGTCAAGTTGTTTTTAATAAATAAAACTACAACAAGTAGGTAAACTAGAATATGAATAGAAAATGGCAGAGTTTGATGGTAAAATAAAGACGGAAAAGACCTGCATGGATTAAGATTAAGTTAAGATTTCATATCTAACTGGGATGGCACTATGTGTACTCTCGAATGTAAATTACCGCAATTACGGTAAATTACTTATAAAGGTGTGCAGAGCTGGTGGTGTTTTTGTTGACAAACATCAATGCCTTAAATTTTATGTAAGCAGCTATTGGTAAAATTGATGAAGAGTGGCAATGAAATGCATTATTTTCGGCTCATTAAAGTTTAATCTTGCAGCCGGCATTCTGGATGAATTGTACAGAACTCGCTTAGAAGACCTGCCAAGAGAGAACTGCAATAGTCCAGCCTGGACAGAACTAAAGTAGAGGAGTTGAAAAGTATGTCCTTGAAGGAGTTATGGTTGATGTCCCTAGCTCTGGTGAAATAGTGATTAAGTGATAGGTTTGTTGAAAACACAATCAGTTCTGTCTCTGCAAGTTTGAGCTAAAGCAGACATCAAGACACGTCAGGCAAGCTCCGATTTGAGCAGCTATTGGCACATCATCAGGACAGAATGACAGTGTTAGAAATCAACAGAAGGATTCAACTGTGGATATACTATCAGTTTTTTTTTTTTTTAAAAAGGCAAACAGTCACTGAGGAACAGAGCTTGTGCACATGTAGAGTGATGGAAGAAGGACATATGGATGCAAGGGGCAACCAAACAAACCAATGTCGTCAGAGAAGTGGTTCAAGAAATGAGCCCTGAGGCACTCCAGTAGCTAGATGTTGCAACTTGGACACCTGATCATTTTAAGATACCTTGAAGAAGTATCTGAGAGGTAAGAATGCTAAGATGTCCTTTTTCTTCACTGAATGAACTGCGTCAAAACGCTAATTAAAATCCACATCTACCCTGTTTCACAGACAAGGGTAATATTCAAGATCAAAACAAGCTCTATAATATGATTCTATGGTTCAGGTCCTGAGAAACAGATTAGCCTACTGGAGTACATTATACAAGAAAATATTGTTTTAGTCTTTGTACTTTACAATTTCACATTTCAGTTTATTAATAAAAAAAACATTTTTAAATCAAATGTAAAATTAAAATTTCTGAGTGAAACTATTTTTACACTAAAACTATTTTTTATAACCTTTATATAGGCCTACATTTTAAAGGTGGATATGTTACACTGTAAGTGTGACACAAATCAATCACTTTTAATATTAAATATCAAGCATGAGACAAATATTAGATGTCTTTGTAAGAGTCATATATATATATATATATATATAATATATATATAATTCTAATATAGTATGTGTTTCTATCAACATAATATTTTAATATTTATTTTTAAAGTTATTATTTAAATTACCAGTTTCAAAATCAAATTTAAATCATACCTGTAAAGTAAAGTGGCAAATTAAACTTTTCATTATATTTTCACATTTCTCTTCATATTTTTCTTTGCATATATTTACAGTGGACAGACATGTGTACCTAATAGTAGTCATGCTGTATATAATAAGAATAAATAAACATCCAGGGAGCTTTTTATATAAACACAGGACCAAATTAAACACTAAAATAGAAATCAGGAACACCAAAAAGAATGCTTCTCAAAATTTTATTGAGTATTAGTATTTAGTCTATGTGCTCTATGTTTTTAGTGGCACTTTGCCACCTGGTTGCCCTGTAGCTGTTAGTTTTCGCTGCTCCACGAGTTCAGCATTGAGAGACATCAGCTGCGTCAGGGATCTCATGGAGGGCTTGATGTGTCGCACCTTTATAACATGATCGATGGATTCTTCCAACATCATGCCACGGTGGATCATCAGATATGCCAGCAGAAGTGTAGGAGAGTGGCTGATAGCGTCACAGCAGTGAACTAACACCTTATCTGTGGAAATAAAAACAAAAACATAGTCAAAAAAGCTGATTTCCAAAACTGATCACTGCACAACGGTTGATAAAAGATCTTACTTTCTGGGTTCCTCAGGGCCTTGTGGATGAATTTGGCAGCTGGTGAGAAGTACATGCCCATCTTCAAACCATCTCTCTGTGTGTTGTAGGCAAGCCGCAATATTTGATGTTCATGCCTTTGTAATATTTCTCTCCCTGTATTAACCTTCCATTCAGGTCTTTCTCTCTGTTGGCATTCCCATCAACACCTCAGCTTCTTCTTCACTGCTGCAGCATTTAAGATGTAGTAATACCCATCTCCTTGAGTTTGCTTCTGTCTCTTGCTGTTTCTCTGAACAAGAACACAACAATCTAGATTAGTCTTTCAGTAAAGAGGACTTACATTTTAAAAACAGAATTGTGTTTAACTCCATGCTCCTGCATTACATTATTGCTTCATCACATATTAATCTATAAGTTGCAGACTTACTCATTCCCAAGAAGATGTTGGGCCAGACCTCAGTGACAGGCATCTCGGACAGTTTGCCTTCCTCCAAAAGAGTTTTCAATTGGGAAATGTTTAGAGGAATATAGTTCTCTAAGACTGAATGCTCTGTCGCTTGAGGTTCTTGTTTGGAATGCTTGCTTCTGGGATACACAGAGGCTCTGGCAGAGCTGATCCTTCTGAGGCTGTGCTGAGATCCCAAAGAGCTTTTGGAAGAACTGACTAATTTTGTTGATCTTCCTAACTTTGACATATTCTGAAAAAAGAATATGAAATTAGAACACAAATAATTTGTCTGACTTGCATGTAATTGAAATGTTGCAACTCAAACGCTCTGTTGACATTCACCTGTTGGGATGTACTCTCGGGGTTTCAGGAGAAGCATCATTGCCACCCTCTGATCATTCCCGCTGCTGCTCCCTGACACTTCTGCTGAAGGCCCTTCTGGATCAGTCAGATGTTCAGGCACCAGCACTGGGCCTCGGCTCGAGATGGCAACACTGAAGTCAACCACCAAACCTTCTGAGCATGCAGGTTCCAGTTCAGAGCTGCTCACAATGGACCATTCCTCAAGATCAAAATGATCTGGTTTATGTTCCAGAGGCTCAGATGTTGATTCGTGAGAGCTTTCATTCGGGACACACAGTGACTCTGAATCTGGATCCGGCTGTTCTGAGAGATCACAACGCTTATGGAAGAACGCACTGGTATCTTCCTGACTTTGGCATGTCACGCCCAGGCGTGAACTCGGGTCTCTGGTGCGGTAGTAGAGAGCACTACCGCTGAGCCACCGGAGAGATAGAGTAGGACCCAAACGAAACACTACAAGTCGGGTCTCAAAAAGGTAGATTTATTAGACAAAAAAAGGTGGGCCAGCAGAATCTAACAAAGTTCTTCTCAGATCGAGGTATTTAACAAAAGAGCAAAAATAAACAGGAGAAAATGAAAGCTCCACGATGGGAAAAACCTAAACCCAAGAGTTCTAACAAACAGAGGAATTAACTCAGGATACCTTACTTCAGGTTGCTTGGGAAGAATTAGAGAGCAAGCAGAAAACACAGGGTGACGTTCAAAAACCAAGTGAGGAACCCAGGCAAAATACATCGCTTAAATACACTGAGGGGAAACAAGGCACAGGTGGCCTGGAGTGAAGCTTAACAAAGGTCACCCAAAGGAAGAAATAAGGCAAAAGGAAACACGGGGACCTCTAGAGGCACGGAGATATAACAACAGCAAATGGGATATGACAGGACCCCCCCCCTTTAGGAACGACTCCTGACGAAAAAAAAAAGATACTGCAATGAGTTCTGGACCCTCCGGGAGTCCAGTATCCGACGGACTGTGTAGGCTGGCCGGCCATCAATGATCCTGGGAGGTGTGGGGGTCTGCGAAGTGGAGCAAATGGAGAAGACAAAACAGGTTTTAGCAATGAGAGACATGGAATGTCGGGTTAATTCTAAATGACGAGGAAGGAACAAACGATATGAAACAGGGTTTACTTTCCTTGCTATTCGAAAAGGGCCAATGTATTTCTGGGACAGCTTCCTTGATTCAAGCCGAAGAGGCAGGTTCTGGTGGCCAACCAGACTCTTTGACCAACTTCGTAGATTAGGGGCTGTCCTACGTGTGGCGATTAGCTTGATGCTGGTATCTCTGAGAGGTCCGAAGAAGGGAATTCCTAGCTTCCTCCAGGTCTGCCGACAGCGTTGGACAAGCGCAAAGGCCGAGGGAACACCCGACCTGAGATTCCTCCTCTGGGAACAATGGAGGGTATGCCCGAACTGGCATTCAAAAAGGGACAGTCCAGTGGCTGAGGAACGGAGGGTATTGTGGGCGATATCAGCCCATATGATGTAGGTGGCCCAAGAGGTGGGGTTATTGGCAGCCATACAGCGCAGGGTGGTCTCCAGATCCTGATTTATCGTTCTGTTTGGCCATTAGATTCTGGATGGAATCCAGGCGATAGACTGACGGGGTGGCCCCAATCAGCTTGCAGAAGGCTCCCAAAACCTGGACGAGAACTGGGGCCTCGATCCAAAAGCGACATCCAGGGGAATTCCAAACACTGGAAGACATGGACCATGAGGAGTTCGGCCATCTCTCTTTGGCCGATGGCAATTTGGGCAAGGGAATGAACCGTGACGCCTTAGAGAACCAGTCCACAACAACCAGGATGACCGTCTCTTTCCTGGGATGGGGGGGGGAGTCCAGTGACAAAGTCCAGAGAAAGATGTGACCATGGTCTCGTGGAATGGGTAAGGGGATGGAGCAGTCCCTGAGGTCGTTGATGCCCAGACTTTCCCTGGCTGGCTGCACACAGGGCAGGCCTCTACATAGATCCTTACATCCTTCTTGATTGATGGCCACCAAAACCGCCGTTGGAGAAAGTCAAGCGCAAGTGAGCTGTCCCCTGGATGGCATGTTAAGGAGACTCATGACCCCACTGCAAGACCCGGCCCGGGACAGAATGAGGAACATACAGGCGTCCCACGGGACCTCCTCCTGGATCTGGTTCCTGGGCATGAGCCCTCTCTGCACCACCTCACCAGGTCCCACTGAAGGGGAGCAACGATCCTAGACCTCCGGAATAATCGATGCTAGAGGCTTCTCCTGTGTCTCGGGAGAGTAGGCTCGGACAGGGCATCTGGCTTGGTGTTCTTGGTGCCAGGTCTGTAAGACAGAAAAACTGAAAACGATTAAAAACAGGGACCATCGGGCTTGCCGAGGGTTTAGCCGCTTAGCCTGCTGGAGATACTCCAGGTTCTTGTGGTCAGTTAGAACCTGGAAAGGATGCTGTGCACCTCGAGCCAGTGGCGCCATTCCTCCAAGGCGTGAAGTTTAACTCAGCGAGCAATTCTCTATCTCCACATGGTAATTGCTCTCAACAGCGGACAGGCGACGGGACATGAATGGCCAAGGGTGTAACTTCCATCCTTGCCCCTTGTGACAGAATGGCCCCTACGCCCACCTCAGATGCGCCCACCTCCACCACAAAAAGATATCTCAGGATCAGGGATAGAGAGGATGGGAGCAGAAGTAAAGCGGCGCTTGAGATTCTCGAAAGCCTCTCCTGCCTCTGGACCCCAGTAAAACTTGACTCCTCCTTGGTCAGTGCCGTCAGGGGGCCACTACAGAACTAAAGTTTTTAATAAACCTCCTATAAAAATTGGCGAAGCCAATAAAACGTTGAACCTCCTTGACTGTGGTAGGAATAGGCCAGTTGAGGACAGCTCGACCTTCTTGGGGTCCACTTCCACATGGCCAGGGTGATGATGAACCCGGAGAAATTGAGCCTGGAGTGGCGTGAAACTCACATTTTTCAGGTCTTACATAGAGATGGTTATCAAGAAGTCTCTGGAGAACCCTACTGACATGTCCCTCATGTTCCTTCAACAAGCTAGAAAAAATTAATATGTCATCAAGATATACAAAGACAAATTTATCAAGCATGTCCCGGAGAACATCATTTATCAGCGCTTGGAACACTGCGGTGGGTGCATTAGTGAGGCCAAGGGCATTACCAGATACTCATAATGTCCTGTGGGAGTGTTAAAAGCCGCCTTCCATTCATCCCCCCGCCGAATCCTCACAAGATGGTAAGCATTATAAGATCCAGTTTAGTAAAAACGGAAGCCCCTTGTAGTAGCTCAAAGGCAGTGGCCATGAGAGGAAGAGGATATCGATTCCGGACTGTAAACTTGTTGAGTCCCCGGTAATCAATGCACGGCCTAAGACCTCCATCTTTCTTCCTACAAAAAGAATCCTGCTCCAGCTGGGGAAGTAGAAATACGAATGATGCCGCTGCCAAGGACTCCTTAATGTAGGTATCCAGCTTTGCGCCTCAGGAAGACAAGGAGAAGATCCGACCTCTGGGAGGACAGGAGCCAGGTAGGAGCTCAATGGCACAGTCATAGGGCGGTGAGGTGGTAAGGAGGTGGCTCGAGACTTGCTAAACACGACTTTAAACTGATGATAAGAACTTGGGACTTTGGATAGATCCACAGACTCTCTGAAATATAGAACTAGAGACTGAGGGATTCTGAGGTAGACAGGTGAGAAGGCAAGTAGGGCCCCAGCTCAGAATGGTGCCAGCGGACCAGTCTATTCGGGGTTATGTTCTGTGCAGCCAGGGGTAACCCAGGATAACAGGAAACTCTGGTGAGTCAATAAGATAAAGGTCTCCTTCTGCTGGTGTTGATAGATGGTGAGTCAGTAGGGACTGAGTGGCCTCTGTTACTCTGCCCGGCTTCAATGGTCTGCCATCCAACGCTGTGACTGCCTGGGGATGAGGAAGAAGTTGAGTAGGAACCCCAGAGTTTCTTAGCCAAGGTTAGGTCCAGGAAGTCACCCGCCGCACCAGAATCGATCATGGCCTGGACCTGATGTTGGTGGCCCTCCCAGGCCAGAGTGGCAGGTACCGCTAGCACGGTGTTAGCAGGAGGAGCTCTTATTTTCCCCATCACAGCCCTCCTGGAGCTGGACGGGACCACCGTTTCCGAGCTCGGGGGCAACTGGAGCGGAAGTGGCGAAAACACCGCAGTACAGGCAACGTCCGCTCCGCATGCGACGCGTTCCCGCTCAGTGGGAGAGAGTCTGGAACGACCCAACTGCATGTCCTCAATGGAATTATGACCTAGTTCTTAGGGACTGGGGAGACCTTGGACTCTGGATTACAACCTGGGGAAATGATCTGTTCACAGGTAGTCGGGAGTGTGACACCTTACGGCGGGCCATCTTTCGCTCTCTTAGCCGATTGTCCAGGCGGATGGCCATCGAATTAGGGACTCTCGAGATCTGTAGCAGGTTCTCGGGTGGCTAACTCATCTTGTAGGGCTCAGACAAACCTCCTAGAAAGCAGTCCATCAGTGCCTCAAATGCGTTCCACCCACTCCCTGCTGCGATGGTCCGAAACTCAATGGCAAAGTCTGCAGTGCTGCGCAGAACCTTGATTGAGAGAAAGCAGGCGCTTGGAAGCTTCTCGACCACTGACTGGGTGATCAAACACTGCTTAAATTCTTCTTCGAAGGCTGTGTAGGATTCACAACAGGCATCCTGTGATTGCCACACCGCAGAGGCCCAGGAGAGTGCCCTGTCTGAGAGAAGGGTAATTATATAAAGCGATCTTGGCTCGCTCTGTTGGGAAACTTGAGGGTTGGAGCTCAAGATCAGAGAGCACTGAGTTAGAAAACCCTGGCAGGAGCTAGGATCCCCAGCAAATGGCTTGGGAGGTGGCAATCTGGGTTCTGCAGCTAGGTGTGTGCGCGCAGCAACTTGGGGCAGAAGCGACAGGAGTTACTATGGCAGAGGGCGGTACTGTGGCAGGGAGTCGGTCAAAGAGTTGGTGAATTGAGCTCATAACATCAGCAAGAAGTTGAGGAGTGTTTAGCCATTAGCTCCTCCTGATGACTGAGAACAGCTTCATGACGTTGGAAAGACGACTCATGTTGCGCAATCACTGCAAGGAGGTCCTTAGAGGCAAGTGTCTCTGGGTCCATGGCTGCCTTGGTTTTTCTGTCACGCCCAGGCGTGAACTCGAGTCTCTGGTGCGGTAGTAGAGAGCACTACAGCTGAGCCACGGAGAGATAGAGTAGGACCCAAAGCGAAACACTACAAGTCGGGTCTCAAAAAAAGGTAGATTTATTAGACAAAAAAAAGGTGGGCCAGCAGAATCTAACAAAAGTTCTTCTCAGATCGAGGTATTTAACAAAAGAGCAAAAATAAACAGGAGAAAATGAAAGCTCCACGAGGGGAAAAACCTAAACCCAAGAGTTCTAACAAACAGAGGAATTAACTCAGGATACCTTACTTCAGGTTGCTTGGGAAGAATTAGAGAGCAAGCAGAAAACACAGGGTGACGTTCAAAACCAAGTGAGGAACCCAGGCAAAATACATCGCTTAAATACACTGAGGGGAAACAAGGCACAGGTGGCCTGAGTGAAGCTTAACAAGGTCACCCAAGGAAGAAATAAGGCAAAAAGGGAACACGGGGGACCTCTAGAGGCACGGAGATATAACAACAGCAAATGGGATATGACATGGCATATTCTAAAAGACAAAAATAACAATATAAGAAACTTCTCCGATCCACATAATAAACATGTAAAGTGTGGTCCACTTTTACTGTGGCTCAGCGATATTATGTGTCCAAAAATATGTAGATTTGGCTTACCTTGTATCAGACATTTGTATTTGCAGCTCAGTGTAATGCTGTATTTTAACTGCTCTGTTGATATTTACCTGTTGGGATGTTCTCCCCTCAGACATTTGAGATGAAGCGCCCACTCTACCCTTTACGATCCACTGCTGCTTCCTGCTACTTTACGTAGTGGCTCAGAAACAACTGGAGTCACTCTTGGGCTGTAATGAGATCCCAGTCCGGAAGAACTCACTAATGGTCTTCCTCACTTTAACAAAGTCTAAAAAAGAAGAAAAACAATATTTTATTAGAAACACGTTTTACCACACAGTAAACATGGATAATTAAATTGTAGTCACATATACTGTTGCTTGGGTAAAAATTATTCCCTATGCAGACTTTACCTATTTTTATTTCATTTCACTTTTTTTTTTTATACAAAATGTTTGAATTTCAACTGCACTACTGATCTACCTATTGGGATGTCCTCTTCTGAGATTTCAGATAAGGCATCCATGCCACTCTGAACAATCTTACTGCTGCTTCCTGACTCCTCACACAACGACTGAAACAACCGCATCAATCTCAGACTGTGGCAAAATCCCAGTTCGGAAGAACTCACTGATTGCCTTCCCCACTTTGGCAAATTCTGGAAAAGAACACTTTGTAATTATAAACAGTGTAACCACAGATTAAAAGAACTAATTAACGTGCTGTCACAAAAACAGTACATATTTTTATTTGCGCCTCATTGCAATGTTGCATTTCAGCTTGATCTGTTGACATTTACCTGTTGGGATGCTCTCCTCAGAAGTTTCAGGAGAACCGTCAATGTTATCTGATCAGTCTCACTGACGCTTCCCCTCTTCGGAAGGCCCCACTGGATCGATCGGTCCTTCAGACACCAGTGGCACCGACTCTGAGCTGGCATCACTGATATCAACCTCCAGCTGCACGTCTTTCTCCTCAATGAAGACTTCTTTCCAGCTGCACGTCTTTCTCCTCAATGAAGACCTCATCCAGTTGCACATGAACTGTGGGACTGAAATGGTCATAGATGGCACTGGTAATATCCGACTCCACATCTTGGTCATCTGATGCCCAGACACTGTCACTGCAGTAGAAGATGCGTTGACATACACATCCACAAGCACTTCTCTCAGTTCTGAAGACATGATGACTTCTAGTTTTTTGATTAAGTTTTGATATCAGATGTAGAGTTATCAAATTGCGTGTGAAACACACTGTGAGTACAGATTTTGACTCTGTAAACTGTATGGACCAACACGCGAATATAAACTTTGTTGAACGGTCTATATAGTAGACTTTCTGCTCAGAAAATCATCGAAGTGAAGAGATTCTGCAAGTATGTCTAATTACTGCTCTTTTAGCCACGTCACTAGTAGGATTCTAATAGTTCCACCGTTGCCATAGAAACAGCAGGGAGTCCTCGACTGATTTACGATCGCGATCACGTGGGCGTCTGATGGCGATTTGCGGTGTATCGATTTACAAACAATATTTTCAAATATGCACATGCGCTATTACTTGTATATGTCTACTTAATGCCGAATGTACGTTTCTTGTTTTGTAACAAGGAGATGGGAAAATATTTTAAATCATGAAATTATAGCCTACCATATTTTTTATTCCAAACGGGCATATTCGAGGAAAAGGTTGAGTAAATTGTGTGCATCACTGTCGGTCTTCTACCGTTTCTCTACTAAAATAGATAATAAATAAAACGTTTTCATTACTCAACTGACTCTCTTCACCGCTAAAACCGATGCTCCACGCTTCTGAATGTAAACCACGCCTTGTTATTTGATTGACGTTAATGAGCCCTGTAGACTCTTCAGTAGCTTGAACATTTGTGGCTGTAGAGAAAAGAACATGGAACATTTTGTCAGAAAAGGCCTGCGCATATAAGGTTCCCGCCATACCTTTCAGGAGTTGGTAGGCGAAGTTCAGGCCATGGTCATTCTGACACAGTTCATGTAGGCATCCGGCGGAGCGGGCGTACAGTGGGAAGTCTCAGTCGTTGGATCTGTGAAGAGAGCTGGGATACGGCGTCACCAGGCAGCTGAACTGCCCATCCGGTGGCTGCCATCATCTCGTGTCTCCTCTGCTCTTCATCATGTAGGACATTTTCCTCCTCACGCACAATGACAGTTTGAGTTTGGCTGCTACTTTTGTTCTCAGTCAAAACAAAGAAAAAGTCATGTGGAGTTTTACTGCGCTTTTATGCGCGCCTGCTGCTCAATTTGAGAAAAGTTTCAAGACTTCTCAGGTCTGCAAACAATTTTATAATGTTACATTTAGTAATATTAGCAGATGAGTTTTTCCAAAGCAAATCACAAATGAGGACAAAAGAAGCAATCAAAGACCGATAAAATAATAAGGTTATATAGAAGTGGTGGGACACGTCTTGGTTTACAGCAGTACCGAAGTAAGTTTTTATATAATAAATAAAAAGATAGCAAAAGAATGAAGAATGCTAGTGTTGGAGGGTATTGAAAAAATAAAAAATAGAATACTGTAATTATAATAACTATGCAGACATATGCCAACCACATTGTAAAATAGTATCCACAGCTCTACTGTTTGTAACTACACATGTCACAAAACTCAAGCAAATGTGTAACAGGACATTGATAAAAGCATTTTTGTAATGAAAGTACAAATGTAAGAGAACTAATGGCACTCTTTGGTAAAGGACGTGTTACACTTTATATTAATTAGACAATTCCTATGGATTTACCATATAATTACTCTGATGTTACACAGCAGTGGTAAGTTAGGCTTTACATAATTTGTGGTTGGTGTACAGAATGTTACGTGAGTTCCTGAGGAGTTGTACACGTGTAAAATTACACTGTTATTACAGTGCAGCATCAACTCCAGATCTAACTTACTTTATATATCCATAAACCTACCTGTATCCACACTTAGATTAAATTGTTCCAATTCGTTTATGCATATTATTGTTACAAAATAATATTCACTGTTGAAGTGAAGTGAAAAAAGCATTGTTACCAATGTTCTGTTGCACATTTTCACTTACACATGCCATTCTGAAGGTTGTTATGAAGTAGTTACAGAAATATTACAGCTGTAGATGTCTAATGTGTACCTACACGTGTAGTTCCTAGGTGAGTACACAGGTGTAAGGCCACTTAATATAACGTGTGACCTATTTTTTAATAAAAGGGGGAAAACAGAATAGAAATGCAAGTGAGTGTTAGGAGTCAAGTTGTTTTTAATAAATAAAACTACAACAAGTAGTAGGTAAACTAGGAATATGAATGAAAATGGCAGGAGTTTGATGAAGTAAAATAAAGACGGAAAAGACCTGCATGGATTAAGATTCTGATTAAAATTTCATATCTAACTGGGATGGCACTATATGTGTACTCTACGGAATGTAAATTACATAATTCCCGGTAAATTACTGATAAAGGTGTGCAGAGCTGGTGGTGTTTTTGTTGACAAACATCAATGCCTTAAATTTTGTGTAAGCAGCTATTGGTAAAATTGATGAAGAGTGGCAATGAAATGCACATTATTTTCAGCTCATTAAAGTTTAATCTTGCAGCCGGCATTCTGGATGAATTAGTACAGAACTTCGCTAGAAGACCTGCCAAGAGAGAACTGCAATAGTCCAGCCTGGACAGAACTAAAGTAGAGGAGCTTGAAAAGTATGTCCTTGAAGGAGTTATGGTTGATGTCCCTAGCTCGGTGGTGAAATAGTGATTAAGATAGGTTTGTTGAAAACATAATCAGTTCTGTCTCTGCAAGTTTGAGCTAAAGCAGACATCAAGACACGTCAGGCAAGCTCCCATTTGAGCAGCTATTGGCACATCATCAGGACAGAATGACAGTGTGATCTTAGAAATCAACAGAAGGATTCAACTGCGGATATACTATCAGTTTTTTTAGAAAAGGCAAACAGTCACTGAGGGAACAGAGCTTGTGCACATGTAGAGTGATGGAAGAAGGACATATGGATGCAAGGGCAACCAAACAAACCAATGTCGTCAGAGAAGTGGTTCAAGAAATGAGCCCTGAGGCACTCCAGTAGCTAGATGTTGTAACTTGGATCATTTGAAGATACCTTGAAAGAACCTATCTGAGAGGTAAGAATGCTAAGATGTCCTTTTTCTTCACTGAATGAACTCAACGTCAAAACGCTAATTAAAATCCACATCTACCCTGTTTCACAGACAAGGGTAATATTCAAGATCAAAACAAAGCTCTATAATATGATTCTATGGTTCAGGTCCTGAGAAACAGATTAGCCTACTGGAGTACATTATACAAGAAAATATTGTTTTAGTCTTTGTACTTTACAATTTCACATTTCAGTTTATTAATAAAAAAACATTTTCAAATCAAATGTAAAATTAAAATTTCTGAGTAAAACTATTTTTACACTAAAACTATTTTTATAACCTTTATATATAGGCCTACATTTTAAAAGGTGGATATGTTACACTGTGTGTGTAATGTGATTCAGAGGCGAAGCCGGAGTAGAATCCATATGCAGAGTTTTAATGGAGACAGCAAACAAATCCAAACGTAATCCAAACTCAGCGTCAAATAATCAGGCAAAGGTTCAAACACAATAATCAGTCCAATCCAGTGTCATTCAGGCGGAGGTAATCCAAAGAACAATAGCTCAAGAAAAAAACAGGCAATAGGTCAAAACACGAGAAACAGACAGATAAAGAAACGCTTGGTATGCAGTGATGAGCTGGCAATACTTCTGCACCAGGCTGTTGTTTGGGCCTGTATTAAAATGGCCACGCAAAAGGGAAGTGGGCGGAGAAAGCAGAGGAAGAGCTGACAGTCAGAACTCTGGGAAGGCTCCCTCTGCTGGTGTGGCGTTACAGCAGCCCCCCTCTAGGAGCACCTCCTGGTGCTCGTATGGTCGTCCCCGTGGTCGTAGTGCAGGACGGTCAGGTCTGGCTCTATGAAATTCCTCGACATGGAGGGTCCAGAATGTCGAAGCAGTATCCATGATCTCTCCCTCAGGTCCGTGAGCCTCCCAATCCACCAAATATTGGGCTGACCCCTCGCCTTCTGAGTCCAGGAGTACATTGACAATGCGCACGCCGTGATCCATCTACATCCAGCGGTGGTGGTGGTTCCTCGGCTCAGCATTGGGGTCAGCATCCGAGTGGACAGGTTTTGAGGAGCGACGCGTGAAAGGAAGGAGAGATCGGTAGTTGGCAGGGAGCTCTAACTGGTATGTGACCTCATTGATTTGTCCGAACGATTTTGAAAGGACCAACATACCTTGGGCTGAGCTTCTGCTGGCGGCAGGATGTAACTTGAGGTCCTTTGTGGAGAGCCAGACCTTTGTCCTGGTAGATAGGGAGGATGTGCGACGCGTCATCGATTTGCATGCAACATTTGAGAGTGCCAATGCATTGCGAGGCGGACATGAGCATTGTCCCATACCTCTCACTGCGCTGAATCCAGTCGTGCGCAGTGGTACAGAAGATGGTTCTCCGGACCACGGGAACAAGGGGGTTGGTAGCCAAGCACACACTGAAACTGAGGCTTAGTCCTGTGGATGAGTAAGTCAATGAATTTTGAGCATATTCAGTCCAGGGAAGGAATTCTGTCCAACGGTGTTGCTCTCGACTGCAGTATGTTCCTCAGATATCTCCCGATCTCTTGATTTAGTCTCTCTCCACCTGCCCGTTAGACTGTGGGTGAAAACCAGATGTTAAACTGACATTTATGTCTAGTAATTCCTTCAAAAAGGCTCTCCAAACTTGAGACGTGAATTGGGTTCCTCGGTCGGAGACGATGTCCTCGGGTAGTCCATAGTTTCTAAACACATGATGAAACATGGCTTGGGCTATTTTCATGGCTGTGGGTAGACCCATGAGTGGAACTAGGCGGCATGCTTTGGAGAATCAGTCAATAATCACCAGGATGGTGGTGAATCCATCAGATGGTGGGAGGTTGGTAACAAAGTCTACGGACAGGTGAGACCATGGTCTTTGTGGAATGGGGAGAGGTTTCAGTAGGCCAGCTGGAAGGTCTCTGGGGTCTTAGCTTGAGCACACACTGGACAAGCTTTTACATAATTTGTGATGTCTCCGCGTCATAAAGGAGCCACCAGAATGAGTTCTGTGTTAGCTTGATGGATCTGAGATATTCCTGGATGGCCTGAGCTCAAAGATGTGTGAACCCACTGCATCACTCTCCTCTTAGTGTTTGTGGAACATATTGTTTGTTGGGAGGACAATTAGTTGGCGACGGTTCGTGTTGGGTAGCTTGTTGGATTTCATCCATTATATCCCAGTTGATGGAGTGCGATGATTACGGCTGGGTTCCAAGATGGGTTCTGAGGTATGTGTCAGATGAGGGATCATGTCTCCGTGACAACGCTGCTCTGCTTTGCTGTTCTGCTTCCTGGGCAGTAAGTGACAGTGAACTGAAATCTTGAAAAGAAAAGTGACCATCAATTAGCCGACGTGAGTTTGAGTCTCTTAGCAGCTTTGACATATTCAAGGTTTTATGGTCAGTGATAACTTGAAATGGATGCAGTGCCCCTTCTAGCCAATGCCTCCACTCTTCAATGGCTGCTTTCATAGAGAGAAGTTCCTTGCTGCCAGACATCGTGAGTTTCTTTCTGCTGTGGAAAGCTTTCTGGAAAAGAAAGCACAGGGAGTACAATTTCGCAGTTGACCATGACGCTGTGAGAGCACCGCACCAATGCCACACAATCAGAGGCGTCCACTTCCAGGATGAATGGAAGGTCAGGGATTTGGGCTGTAGTAAAGAAGTGGTTTTCAGGTTATTGAAGGCGGTGTCTGCTTTGTTCGGTCCAATGTAACCTTGAGGGTTTTTCCTTTGAGTAGTGAGGTCAGAGGGGCGGCTATTAAACTGTAATTTCTGATGAACCGGTAGAAATTAGCAAATCCTAGGGAACCGTTGTAGTTCTTGACTGTGGAGGGCCTGGGCCATTCAGTGACAGCAGTGATTTTAGCATTGTCCATTTTCCACGCCGTGATGACTTATATTGTATCCTAGAAAGGATGTCTGGAATACATGAAACTCACATTTCTCTGCCTTGATGTACAAGTTATGTTCTAGAAGACGGGAAAGGACAATCCTCACATGATCCACATGTTCATCCTCAGATCTGGAGTAGATCAGAATATCATCAATGTAAGCGATTACAAACTTGTGAAGAATATCCCCTGAAGATCTCGTTGATGAAGGACTGAAATACTGCTGGAGCGCTGTAGCAAGTCCATACGGCATCACCTGGTACTCATAGTGCCCTGAGTGGTGTGAGAAATGCAGTTTCCATTCATCTCCTTCCTTGATTCTGAGTGAGGTTGCAGGCACTTCTGAGATCAGTTTGGTGTAAATCTTGGCCCATGGTTGTTCCAATGCAGCTGGGACCAGTGGTAATGGATAACGGAATTTAATGAGTGACATGGTTGAGACCTCGGTAGTCTTCGATACATGGTCGTAATCCTCCATCTTTTTCTCAACAAAAAAAAAAAACCCAGCTGCAGCGCAGAGAAGTGGATGGGCAGGCAAATCCAGAGTTCAAAGCCTCGTTGATATACTCTTCCATAGCTTGGGACTCTGACGAGACAGGGAATAAATCTTACTTTTGGGTGGCATGGCGTTGGGCAGGAGATCAATGGCACAATCCAGGAGCCGATGTGGTGGCAATTGAGTGGCCTTAGTTTTACTAAAAACTTCCATGCAGGTCATTATAGCATTGTGGAATCGTGGGAGTCTGTGAGCTGAGGGACTTTCCTACACTAGTGGCGAGACATGGCAATGATGGGCAGTTGTGCAGACAGTGCTTTCGACGCAGAACTAGGACCAGTGTGTGAGTTCCCCTTTGAACCAAGAAAAACTTGGGTCATGAGTGGAAAGCCATGGGTATCCGAGGATGATTTCATACTTGGGTGAGTCAATTACATACAGTGAAATGAGTTCTTGATGAAACAATCCAGTTTGTAGACGGGTTGGGCGATGTCTGTCTGGTGATACCCCTTTTATGGGTTTATTTTTACAGTGGTGATTCCAATGGCTAGCAAACATGGTATGGTGGAGATATGGTGTTGATGAATGAGATTCTAGTTAATGAGATTAAGTGCAGCTCCAGAAGTCAATCAGTGCTGCAACAGAATAGGACCATCGTCAGTAGTTATCTGGACTGGGTACAGTAACAGCCTTGAATATTTGTGAAGAGAAACCATCACAACTCACCCAAGGTTGAATCAGCTGCCTCTCTTCCGGGCCTTGTGTGGACACTAGTGATTGGCGATGGCCTTGTTCTCCACAGTAGAAACAGAGATTCAGTTCTCCGGCGCGATTTCTCTCTCAGTCTCAGATAGGCTGGTAGCTCCAATTTGCATAGGGTTCAGAGCCAGACTGTTCAGGTGTACAGCTGGACACAGGTGCAAAATGGGTGATGAAATCACGTGTAGTCCTCCGTCTTGGTACACTCCGTTGCAGAGTTATCTAACTTAATGGCGGTATTGACATACTCCGTGAAAGACAAATCCTCCTCCTCTGCAGGCCATCTCAGTTTGCAATTCCGGATTGAGACTTTGTTTAAAAACGGCTTTGAGTGAGACATCATTCCACCCACTTTGTGCTGCTAAGGTGCGGAAACTCAATGGCATAGTCTGCTGCTGTGACTTCCTGAGTTAAATGCAGAATCCGTGTTGATACATCCTGGCCCCTGCAGGATATTTCAAACACTTCACGAATTTGGTTCATAAAAAATATTCAGCAGAAGTGCGCAGATTTCGTCTGTTTCCCAAACGGCCATAGCCCACTCCAATTGCCCTGCCGGACAATGATGACGCATGATCAGGAACACTTATCTGCTTCGAATGATCTGTCATACTTCCCAGGTAGGTCGCGAGTTTGGCGAATAAACCTTTGCCTTGCTCAGCAGAACCATCAAATTTTTCTGGCAGTGCCAGTCTTACCGTAGGAGGTTGCGTGGGTGGAAGCGAACAGATATAATGAAGCAGATGATTGTTCGCTGCTTGCACTTGAGCCAGCTGTTCCTGATAATTCTTCATAAGTTCACTCTGGTAAGTGAACGCTGCCTGTAGTTGTAAAACCTCCGCTGATTCGTGGCGAAGTATTCTGTAGCGATTCAGAGGCGGAAGCCGGAGTAGAATCCATATGCAGAGTTTTAATGGAGACAGCAAACAAATCCAAACGTAATCCAAAACTCAAAGCGTCAAATAATCAGGCAAAGGTTCAAACACAATAATCAGTCCAATCCGGTAAGTCATTAAGGCAAGGGTAATCCAAAAGAACAATAGTGAAGAAAAAACAGGCAATAGAGTCAAAACACGATAAAACAGACAGATAAAGCGCTTGGTAAGCAGTGATGAGCTGCAATACTGCGACCAGGCTGTTGTTTGGGCCTGGATTAAAATGGCTGCCAAAAGGGAAGTAGGCGGTGGAGAAAGCAGAGGAAGAGCTGACAGTCAGAACTCTGGGGAAGGCTCCTCTGCTGGTGTGGCGATACAAGTGACACAAATCAATCACTTTAATATTAAATATCAAGCATGAGACAAATATTAGATGTCTTTGTAAGAGTCATATATATATATATATATATATATATATATATATATATATATATATATGTATATATATATATATATATATATATATATGTATACATATATATATATATATAATTCTAATATAGTATGTGTTTCTATCAACATAATATTTTAATATTTATTTTTTTAAGTTATTAATTAAATTACAGTTTCAAAATCAAATTTAAATCATACCTGTAAAGTAAAGTGGCAAATTAAACTTTTCATTATATTTTCACATTTCTCTTCATATTTTTCTTTGCCATATATTTAATTATGGACAGACATGTATTATACTAAGTAGTAGTCATGCTGTATATAATAAGAATAAATAAACATCCAGGGAGCTTTTATATAACACAGGACCAAATTAAACACTAAAATAGAAATCAGGGAAATTACCAAAAAAGAATGCTTCTCAAAATTTTATTAAGTATTAGTATTTAGTCTATGTGCTCTATGTTTTTTTTTAGTGGCACTTTTGCCACCTGGTCAGTTCTGTAGCTGTTGTTTTTCAGCTTGTCCAATGAGTCTGGCATTGAGAGACATCAGCTGCGTCAGGGATCTCATGGAGGGCTTGATACTGTCGCTTTATATAACATGATCGATGGATTCTTCCAACATCATGCCACGGTGGATCACTCAGATATGCCAGCAGGGGTGTAGGAGAGTGGCTGATAAAGGCCACAGCAGCAGTAGTAGCACCTATCTGTGGAAATAAAACAAAAACATAGTCAAAAAAGCTGATTTCCAAAAACTGATCACTGCAGAACGGTTGATAAAGATCTCACTTTCTGGGTTCCTCAGGCCTTGTGGATGAATCTGCAGCTGAGTGAGAAGTACATGCCCATCTTCAAAACCATCTCTGTGTGTGTGTGTGTGTTTCACAATATTTGATGTTCATGCCTTTTAGTAATATTTCTCCTCAGCTTAACTTCCTTCCATTCAGGTCTTCTCTTTGGCATTCCAACAACACCCTCAGCTTCTTCTTCACCCTGCTGAAGCATTTAAGATGTAAATTAATACCCGCTCCTTCAGCAGTTTGCTTTCCTCGTCTTGCTGTTTCTCTGAACAAGAACACAAATAATCTAGGATTAGTCTTTCAGTAAAGAGGACTTACATTTTAAAAACAGAATTGTGTTTAACTCCATGCTCCTGCATTACATTATTGTTTCATCATGGCATTAATCTATCTGTTGCAGACTTACTCATTCCCTAAGATGTTGGGCTGAACCTCAGTGACAGGCTGCCCTTCTCGGACAGTTACATCTTCCTCCAAAAGAGTTTTCTAATTGGGAAATGTTTAGAGAGAGATATAGTTCTCTAAGACTGAAATGCTCTGTCGTTTGAGGTTCTTGTTTGCAGAGATGCTTAGCTCTGGGATACACAGAGGCTCTGGCAGAGCTGATCCTTCTGAGGCTGTGCTGAGATCCCAAAGAGCTTGAAGAACTGCATTGCTAATTTTATTGATCTTCCTAACTTTATATATTCTGAAAAAGAAGATAATAATAAGGAATTAGAATGACAGGGAATAATTTGTCTGACTTGTACATGTAAATTGAAACGTTGCAACTCCAAACGCTCTGTTGACATTCACCTGTTGGCTGTACTCCTCAGGGGTTTTCAGGATAGCATCATTGCCACCTGATCATTCCCGCTGCTGCTCCCTGGACACTTCTGCTAGAGAGGCCCTTCTTAGGATCAGTCAGGTGTTCAGGCATCAGAACTGGGCCCCTCGGCTCCGAGATGGCAACGCTTGAAGTCAACCACCAAACCTTCTGAGCATGCAGAGTTCCAAAGGCCCTCAGAGCTGCTCACAATGGACCATTCTCAAGATCAAAATGATCTGGTCTGATGTTGCAGAGGACTCAGATGCTGATTCGTGAGAGCTTTGGTTCAGGGACACACAGTGACTCTGAATCCGATCCGCTGTGCTGAGAGATCACACGTTTATGGGAAGAAACGCATCTAATTGTCTTCTCCTGATGTTGCGCATATTCTAAAAGACAAAGAATTACAATATAAGAAACTTCTCGATCACACATTATTAAACATGCAAAGAATTGTGGTCACTTTTACTGTGGCTCAGCGATATTATGTGTCCAAAAATATGTAGATTTGA